>NC_052482.1:16750993-17024039 GCF_009730915.1 Dioscorea cayenensis subsp. rotundata
ATATGTACTAAATTTGATATATATGATGGCAATAGATGGCAATAGATGGCAATTTGATATATAATATTTTCATCACAAACAAGTACAATTAGATAAAAATTTTGACATGATAACTGGCATATCATCTTTCCGTAAACGACACTGTCTCTTTCATTTTCCACGGATACCTAATGAAGCAAGAGATGGCAATTTTGACATGGTAAATAGAATATAATCGTTCCGTAAACGACATTATCTCCTTCATTTTTTATGTTTATCTAATGAAGCAATTGATGGCAATTTGATATGTAATCTTTCCATCAGGAAGAAGAACAATTAGATCTAACAACATGAAGCATGATTGACTTTTTTTTTTCACATCAAAATCAAGATGTACCACATAAGATGAGGGTCACAATTTGAAAACTTTAATAGAGTTTGTTTGATTTGCATATGAATACAACAATTCATAAGTACTTGTAGTACAGTGCAAGTGCTTGTTTTGTGTTTCGTTGGATATTCAAAGGGCAGTACAAATTAGTATAAAACAATTATATACAAAATTACTGTAATACCCTCTATATAGTCCTATGTTGTTTTGGAATAAAAGAATCTGATAAAAAAATTATTTTAAAATTATTTATCATAAATATATTATTTAATTTTTAAATATATTAACTAATAATTACTTATGAAAAATATATTATAAATTTTGTTAACATTTTTTATCTTATTAGAAATCTAATTATCTTGATTTTTTTTAACTAATAATTCACGAGATAGAATATGTTTATTATAATTAGGGATAAGAAGCATGTGATCATAATATAATAATCCTTTTTTACTTAACAAATAAACCTAGGAAATTTGCATAGAAGAAGACCGTAGATCTGGGAAGATACCCGAAAATCCTAGAATTCTCAAAGAGAAGAGAAAGCAAGAAGGAGAAGGGGGAGAGAAAAAGAGAGATTTGAAGAGGAGAAGAGTGCCACGGCGGAGGGGAAGGCAGGGGAAGGAGGAGGGAGCGAAGGAGGTTTACAAAATTTTTTTTGGTTGTGATGCGGTTTTGGTTAATTATTGTAATTTTCGGATTTGAAGTGGGGTAAAATTGACTTTTATTGTGTTGTCCCATAAATTAAAACTTGTAACATGGTTTTGATGGTACAAATTTTTTTTTTTTAAGTTTGTGTTGTAATCAAACATGTTGTGCTATATCCTAAACACATTTACAAATCAAACAAGGGACAATAGAGTTTGTGTTGTCATGTCCCTCATTTTTTAAGTATCAAATGGACCCCAAGGATACAATTAAGCCATAGACAAGATGGACTACAAACTAAGGAGATCTAGTTTTCATCATCATGCTTCAATAGATTTAAGAGCAAGATTTCTATAAATTAGATTGAGTGATTTAGCTTGTTGTTGTTGTTTCCTTAATTGATAAAAGAAATGCCTCCCTTCCCTTCGTTCTCCTCTTATCTCTTCCTTCTCGAGTTCTCTTCTCCAACCGTGATGATTTTATTTTTTATAGTCTCCTCTCTTTTTCTCTTTTTTATTTTCGGTTTATCTTAATTACTCTATTTTTTTCTTTCTTTTTTTTTAATCATTTCTGTTTTTTTCCACTCTCAATCTTCTTTGTCAGTTTGTTCATGTTGTTTTTTCCCTTTTCCCAAAAATCCGAACATCGTGATAAGGATCCCATTGTGTTGGCATGTTCATTTGGACTGAAGTGCCAATTTCCCTTACTTATATGTTCATTTCAGACGGAAGTGCTGAAATGAATTTTAAATTAAATACACTTCAATATTTTTATACTACATGGAGGGAAGTGAGTCAATATATAAAAACTTAATTCCCCACACTTTCAAAATATTTTTTTAATTCGTACAACTTTACATAACACCTAAATTCTTCATTTTTATTCTTACTTTATGATAACCAAAAGTATATCATTTTCCCCATTTCAGATCACATCCCCAAATGAACAGACTCTTATCTTCATTTTTTTTTAATCTCAAGAGATTTTTTTGAATGTTTTTTATAATTTTTCTTTTCTTTTTATCATTTTTGTCCCCTTATCTCTAGATTTTTTATTAAATATTTTAAATATTTAATTTTCCATAAACAATTGGATAAATTATATATATTAAATTGAAAATAAACCGGCACAAAACAACCACAAATAACAAATCAAAAACAAGAAAATATGAAAAAAAATCACAGTTAAATAAAAATAAATCTTCACCATAGGAATGTATAGTTATCGCTATAAATTCATTTAAAAAAAAATATTTCAATAAAAATATATAATAATTGATAAAATTTAAACAACAATCATAGAATTCAATATTTTACCTCTGCTTTTTTAATTTTTTTTATAATTTATTGACAACGTGCAAATTCCAGTGTATATAATACATATATATATACACACACCATTACAAGCATATCATTCCTGAATTTATTTATCTTAAAAATAAAATGACTTGATTACGGGATAAAAGCATGACAAGCATGGCCCTAGCTTATTCTGATAATTAATTTCCACATAGTTAAACTAAATTAGTAGGAATGATAATATGAAATCAACTAGCCTTGGTCAAAGAAGTAACAGTAACCTGAGCACCCAACAGTATGGTTCCTACCTCCGCAGTGAAGGTATCGTATCTGAGAAAGAACTCGACGACGAGCAGCCTCCCGACAAGCACCACAAAGTCCTTCCCTGCGCATTGCTTGTCCTCCACCGTCGGGTTCTCAGTCTCATGCCCATTAGACCACAGCACATGCTTGAGAAGCTTCTTTCCTTGCTCCCCCACAAACCTATCCCCGATGAACTCGTCTCCATTCTCAAACACCTTGGTATCTTTGGTCGCAAGGGGCTGGTAACCAAAGATCATCTCTCCCTTGCTAACCTTATATGCCGCGTCATGGCTTTCAATCAACAGGTCATGCTTGGCCTTGCCGTACTGAAACTTCACTGGAGGGTCCATGCGCAGGGCTTCATACACGACGGACTTTGTGAGTTCCATCTTCTCGATGGCCGCCAGCGTCACCTTCCCTCCTCCTCCCTCTGCCTGGACGACAGATCGGATCTCTTTGGCCAGTTGTGAGTGCAGCTCCGGATCAGCCAGTGCCAGCCACTTGAGAATCCCGGGGAAAGAGCGCCTTGATGCCACCGTAGCTGTTAAACACTGTGGCGAAGAGAAGGTTGTGGCAAGCCTCCTCCCTGGAAAGACCGAGCTTCTCGGCCGTGTCGAGCATCGGAGCAACCGCGGAGCTGAAATAAGCATAGAGGGCCTTGTAGTCGGAGTTAGCGAGGAATGGTGGGAGAGGGAAAGTATGAAGGAATAACTCCTCCAAAATCTTGGGGAGGCCGAGGGTCATAAGGGGGCAGAGCTGGAAGAAGAGCCACTTGTTGGCCTTGGAGGGACCATTGGTGCCGAGGTTGGTGCTGGACGGGTGTTACACCGAAGAGTGCATCGCCAAGGAAGTCGAAGGCGGTTACATCATTGAGCTTGTTGAAGTCGGACTTAGCACCCGGGGAGGCGCTGAGCTGGGACTCCATGGTCTGGAATAGAGACGAGTAGAAAGAAAGGAAGGACGGGATGATGTAGGACTTGCGGGAGGCGAGTAGGGTGAAGAGGAACTGTTTGATCTTAGCATGGGTGGGCTCAGATGGATCGAGGTAGGCGCAGACACGATAACCACCAGTGAGGGAAGTGGAAGGGCATGTAGGTGCCGCACAAGACGTCGCGCTTCTCCACCTTTGGAGACGTCAAAGAGGACGTCAAATGACTTGGCGTCCAGAACGGCGATGACACGCGGGTCGCGGGCCATGAAGGGCCCTGGGGGCATGTTCACTCGGAACACGGTGGAGCCATACTGTTCGATGCGGGACTTGAAGAAATCGTCTTGGCCCTGGAAGTAGTAAAAGTCAAGGCGGTCTCTGATGGAGCTCAGGAAGGGGATGCCATAGCTCCCGGGGATCTCTTTCACTGGGAGTTGGAGGCTAGACTCTTGAGCCACCTTGCCAGCCACCGCCTGCTCGATCATAATCTTACTGCCCGAAGTCGATGATTGTCGTTGTTGTTATTATTAGTTTTATCTTCGATCTGGTCTGCAGGTGCTGATTTTGAAGGTCGCGCTTATCTAGCTCTCTTATAGTGCTGAGAACGAGGGCTAGAGAAGTAGGCGATGCCGAACTTATATACTCTCATGTGCATATATATTATTTATTATTTACCAAAGCCTACACTCTTGGACCAGCCGGCCCTAAGTATAGGTATAGGTATAGGTGACTAAAGTCTACGCCGAGGGTTTCAAAAAATTTCTAGGTATAGATGCACTCTTAATTATAGGTGTCCTTTTTACTAGGGCCGGGTAACCAAAACCTATAGCTCATAATTATCTTCTTCAAATTTTTTTTTTCAACTGTATAATAAATTTGAAGTTATAATAGGGTTTCATAATTTATATTCTTTATAAAAAATTATATTTTAATTTTTTATTTAAATATCATCTAATAATTTTATCCATATAATTATTTGAAAATTTAAAATTTTTTTTAACTATTACACTTAATCGTATATATATATATTAAAAATAATTATTATTAATTATTTATAAACTTAATAATACATATTTTATTTTATCTTAATTTAAATATTACAAATTTTTTCTACAACAAATATGCATCTTATATTATTTATTATAAGTTAATGTTTTCATTAATTAATTGTTTATATAAAAAAAAGATATTTTTTTAATTCTAATAAAAGTCCGATCTTATCCTATTCGGATTAAAAAAATTTTTAATCGGAAGATAAGGAGAATTTGTGTTTTCTGATGGGAGGAAAATCTGAGTTCATCTCTGGTTCTGGAACTAGAGAATACACTAATTTGAGTTTATCATATTTTGACACGTGTCCCATGTGATGTTATTATATTTTTTCTATTGTATTGTGCACACGTGTCAAAATTTAATAGGCTGGAATCAGAATATTTCCTAGTTCTAGAACCCGAGGAGATGAGTTCGGAAAATCTCAGCATGAAAAAAATCCTTGAGAAGCATATGCTCATGGATCCATGGGCAACTTTTTCATGGTGGGACCAATCCTTGGCTTTTCTTAATGAACCATGCAAGTAGGGAAGGTGGGATGCATGTTTTTTCTTTTTTCTCTTTCCATCTTTTATTTTCCCCACCCAATCCTCCCACCTAATCCTTACCGTCTCATCATTTTTTTCTAACTTGTTTGATGAAGGTACAAGAAGGTTTTATAAAATAAAATATGGTAATAAAAAGTAAAAATAAGTTTTAAACCTTTTCTTACTTGGGATAAAATAAGGTAAATTGAGGTTTTGAAACCTTGTTGTGTTTAGTTTGAAGATAATTGGAGGTAAAGTTATATAGTACTATTACTAAATTACCTCTAGGATGAAAGACAAAAATTATAACTTTATTTATAATTATATGAAACTTATACATCATTCGCTTCATTGTTTATGTAAATCTCACCATTAATTATTACTATATTAATTAATAATATTATTAATTAATATAATTATAATATTAAATTAATATTATTAATATTAATTAATAATATTATATTATTAATTAATCAAATATCTTGTAATTTTTGTAAATGAGTATGGGCATTTTGGTCAAAAAAATATTGGTACCCGAAACCTCCCCAACCCTCCAAATGCAAAATGAGAGAAAAGTGGAGGTTTTGGAACCTCCATCAACCTCTCTTAACTTTCTACCTTCCCCTAAAACCTCCTGCCCAAGCATGGGTTTTTAAAAACCCTTCCTTTACCTTACCCCCAAAAACCTCCATCCAAGCAGACTCTAAAGATGATCCCTATGATTGAGAGGTTGGAAGCTCTTGAATTTTCCATGGACTACAACCTTCAGGTTGATCTCATCTTTGCAGTATCTTCCTGATTCCTTCTCTCAGTTTATGGTTAATTTTAACATGAATGATATTGAGTGCACACTGGCGGGTCTTCTTAACAAGCTAGTAAGTACTTAGTCTCAAATGAAGACTAAAGGGAAGGATACTGTTGCTTTGACAATCTCTTCTTCTAGGCTCTCAAAGCCCAAGAAGAAAAAGATGTCCAAGAAGCAAAATGCTTTCGCTCCCAAAGCAGTGGGAAGAGTGGGTAAGAATAAAGGTAAGGCTTCTGTGGTTTGTGCGAGTGAGAGCTCAAAGCAAGCGAGCAAGTGTTTCCATTGTGGCGAGGCCGGTCATTGGAAGCGGGATTGTCCACAACTCAGAGCAGATGGTGCTACAAGTATGGAACAATTTGTTTTCAAAGCAAATTATTCAATTTCTATATTTTCTTCTTGGATTCTTGATTCAGGAGCTAGTGCTCATGTTTGTATTATGAATCAAAATCTGGAAAGAAGATGGAAGCTGGGTGAACGAGAGGTGATGATCAACGTGGGAAGCGGACAGAGTGTCCCAGCAACTCACATATGATCTACTTTTCTATTCTTTTATATTCTTGACATGTTTTAGTTTTAAAGGATTGTTTAGTATTACCAAATGGGTTAAGAACATTGTTTCTATTCTAGTTTTAGTCAGAAAAGGATGTCTTTAAATTTGGTGAAACTAATTGTGATGTTTGTTTTGGAAATAAATTAGTTGGCAATGCCTCTTTAGTAAATGAATTGTATTATCTATATGTTAAGAATAAATATGTTGTGAATGCTATCACTAAAAGGCATGGTAGGCATGAGATAAATCAAAAACTTGTATGGCATTTGAGATTAGGTCATGCTGGAGAACAAATGATTCATGAGTTGGTGAAAAAAATGGCCTTATAGGTCCATTGGGATTGAATACCTATCCGACATGTGAGTCTTGTCTTTTTGGCAAGATGACCAAATCTCATTTCATTGGACATCCTGAGAGGGCACCACAAGTTTTAGATTTAGTGCACACCGATGTTTCTGGGTCGATCAATGAGATGGCTCTAGGGGTGTAAATGAGCCAAGCTACTCGTGAGCTACTCGAGATCGGCTCGGTCAATGCTCGAATTTGATTCGATTTTTCACGAGCCGAGCCGAGCTCGAGTTGCTCGTTTATGTTGACGAGCCGAGCTCGAGCACAAAAATACTCAGCTCATGAGGCTCGCGAAGCCTAAACGAGCTTTTATATATAAAATATTAAGTTATTTATATATAAATTACAAAAATACATAATTATATAAACTATATAAAATTATAAAAATACTTATGTATACAAGCTAATCGAGCTTAAATGACCCGAGCTCAAGCTACTTGAGCTTTTTAGTGAGCCAAGCTCGAACACAAAAAAAATATCTCGAACGAGCTCGAGCCGAACTCGAGCCTTCGAATATTATACTTGAGCCGAGCTCGAGCCTGGTGATACTCGGCTCAGCTCGGCTTGTTTACAACCCTAGATGGCTCGTGGTGGTTTCCATTATTTCATGACTTTTACCAATGACCATTCTAGGTATGGTTATGTATACTTAATGAAAAACAAGTCAGAGACACTTGACATGTTTAGAAAGTATAAGGCTTTAGTGGAAAATCAAATTGGTCATCGTATAAAGACACTACTATCGGATCGTGGTAGTGAGCATATGAATACCAAGTTTGACTTGTTCTTAAAGGAACATGGGATAGTTTCACAATTAGCACCACCAGCGACTCCTCAACAGAATGAGAGTGGCTAAGCATAGGAATCAAACCTTGTTGGACATGATTCATTCTATGCATAGTTACATAGATTTGCCTATTTCTTTGTGGGGTCATGCGCTTCTCATGGAATGAGCTTTGGATAGCTATGAAGTGTATGTTGAAGTATTTTAGGACTAAAGATATGCTTCTAATCTATAGCAATGGAGAGTTAAGTGTGGATGGTTACAAGATTCAGACTTTCAGTATGATGTTGATAACCGAAGATCCACTTTAGGGTTTAATTATATTCACTCTTTATGGCGAAAGCAATAAGATGAAATACTTCTAAGTTACTACTGCAGATTCCACCACTAAGACTGAATATGTGGTTGCAACGAAGGTTGTTTGGATTAAGAAGTTCTTGATAGAACATCTGGTGGTTCCAAATGTGGAAGCTCTCATTATCACTTTATTGTGACAACGATAAAGCTATAGCACAAGCGAAGGAACCAAGGTCTCACAGTATGCCCAAACATATCGAGAGGTGGTACCACATCATTTGAGAGATCGTTGGAATAGGCGATATAGCCATCTAGAAAATAACCTCAACAGATAACTTAGTTGGCCCACTCACCAAGCCACTATCACAAGCCGTGTTAGATCGACATCCTAAGAAGATGGGTGTAAGTTACCATAGTGGTTGGCATTGAGTACAAGTGGGAGATTGTTAGGATTATGCCCTCGAATGCCAACAAGGATACTTGTATTAAGGCATTTCATTTGTATTATACATTCTTATTCTTATTAAATAGGAATTTATTTTGATGTTCATATAAATCTTGTGATGGCATTATAATTAGTTTTAAATATCATAGTCCATGTGTATTAAGTTAAATCTTCTACTCTTTGTGGGATAAAGAGGAGAGCACTAGAAGAGTTTGGTACTTATACACTTAAATAGTTCGCAAATCAGAGAATCTTTAATTGGGCATTAAAGGTTCGTAAGGATTTGTATGACATCTACTTTGACAAAGAGTGCTAGTTGAACACTATGGAATAGTGGGAGCATATGTCATAAATGCATCATTGGCATTGGTGTATTATTCGAACATGACTCGCAGCAATCCAATCACATGGGTTTTACTTTTTGATAGTCAATGATTGGGATTGTTGGTTATGATCATATGAGTGGACCTTAGACCTGAGGTATCATGATCACAATGTACTTGTGATGTCTAGTATGTTACTAGAGTTGTTAGGCTCAGTTTAGCTTTTGGCAGGGCCAACCTTGAAGTGCGACTATGTCGGGCAAGTAGCAGTTGTGAGTGATCACCAAGAAGAAATTCATTCTCTCGGAAGTAAACGAGTCAGTATTTTATTCAATTATAAGTAAGTGAGATTAGAAGAACTTGGTCAAGGCAGTCAAACTAATCGTGTGGGACACGAATGATGGTTTAGTAATCTCACCCCACTATAGTTATTTGTATATAATCGAGTTCAGTGAGTTTGACAATTACCATGGCCCTCACTCGGTTGGGATACAAGAACGAAAGGTTTATACACATATGGTAATCATAATCGGAAAGGTTCGTAATGATCTACTCATTCGTATTCAATTGGGTTATGTCATGGGGCCACGGGACTGGCTAGGTGTCACCCACATCCTTTAGTATCCTCCCATTGTCAATCGGAACAAACCTAGGGAGTCACTAGGGATGTAAGTGGGGGCGGGGGCGGGCGGGGACGGGGAATGGGATCCCCGTCCCCCATCCCCGCTTCCCAGGCGGGGATTCCCCGCCTCAAATTCCCGCAGGGAGAAATTATCCCCACTCACTCCCCGCTGGGATTCCCACGAGTCGGGGAATCCCCCACGCCGCCAATTTTTATTACATAAAATTCTAATAATATTATATATCAATATATATATATATATATATATGAGAACCCATCATCTAGGGACGTCCCTAGATTTCAAATCTAGGGATGTCTATAGTAGCCATCGGATAAAAATCTGACGGCTCTTATCATTATGAACAGTAGAAACCGCGTTCTACAGTGGTGTACAGTGATCATAAACAGTAAAAAGGTGTACAATGTTTATATAATCAATCAACCATCGGATGATGATCCAACGGTTTAGATTTAAAAACATCCCTAGAATTGAAATCTAGGGACGTCCCTAGATGATGTTTTCCCTATATATATATATATATATTAAAGTAGAAAACCTATTTGACACTTGTCAATTTCTCATAGAAATTTTACCAATATTATTTTAATAATATTAAAATATTTATAACATAACACTAAATTATATTGTTTTAAACTAATTTTTATTATTTTATCTCATAATATATAATAAAATTAATTTTATATAAATATTATATTTTTGAAGTTGATAAATAGCTTATTTTATTTAATCTTAATTTTACCTTAATTTCTATAGAAAATAAAAAGATTATTAAATTTTTTTTAAAATTTTCATATAATTATATTCGTACATCACATGGGAGTAATACTAGTATTACTTAAAGTCTAAAAGTCTAAAACATTATTAATAAATACTAAAAATATATTTTTTTGAAACCCACATATTTCGTCCTTATAATCTTATATTCATATTGAATTATTTTAAAAAAATAAATAACTAATCATATGAGTTTTTTTCAATATATATATATATATATATATTATTATTATTAATAAAAATCGGGGAATCCCCTACGAGGGCGGGGGATCCCGCATGCGCACCCGCAGGCGGGAGGGATTTTTCCCCGTTCCCGCCTGAGGGTTATTTCGGGGAATCCCCGCCCCGCCGGGGTGGGTCCCTGCGGAGAACGGGGATTCCCTGCTCCATTTACATCCCTAGGAGTCACGTTTAAAGGGATAAAGAATCAGTCTCGTTTTGAGTACAGGGGTAAAATTATCAATTTATAATTTTACCTAATGGGGTGATTGAAATTGTAACTTGGTCTAGAGTTTTTGTCTTAAGTTTAAATTTTGATTTAAATTCGATGGAGTCAAATAGATAATTAAAATTATATGGACTCAAAGATAAAAGTGGTTTTAATTAAATTAGAACTCATATTTTTAATAGAACTTCTATGGTAATGTTTATCATATTATGAAGGTTCATATTTCGAATAGAACTCATAATTGAATAATGTTTATCATGTTTTATGAAGTCTCTAAAAATATGACTCCTCTCTCACCATAGAATTAATTCAATTAATTCTCTAGTGAGAAAATCCCCAAGCTCTCTTTTCCTCTCTAACTCTGGCCGCTATTTGGAGAAGAAGAGGAGATTGTCTCTTAATTCCTTCGTGTGATCTAGAGGCGTGGGACTTTCGTTCGGCGCTAGGAGATCTACGACAATCCGAGAGATAAATTCGGCGCATCAAAGAAAGGAATATCATTAAGAGGTAATTTTTCTAGGCCTTTTAATTAAATTACGGTGTTCATTAAAACAATTAGAATATATCGCAAATATATTGTTGCTTCCGTATGCCTTTGATGATGTTATTTGATTTTTCTGATATAACCTAACAGTTACATCTCTAGGAGGAGCAAATTACTTTGTACCATTCATTGATGACTATTCCAGGAGATGTTGGGTGTATCCTATCAAAAGAAAGGTAGATGTGTTTCAAGTCTTCAAATTTTACAAAGCGTGGGTGGAACTTGAATCAGGTGAGAAGATCAAGTGTTTGAGGACAGATAATGGAGGAGAATACACCGGTAAAGAATTCGATGAATTCTGTAAGCAAGAATGCATCAAAAGACAGTTCATTACAGCAAACACTCCTCAACAAAATGAAGTGGAAGAGCAGATGAACAAGTCTTTGTTGGAAAGAATAAGAGCTATGATGGAAATTGCAGACCTAGACAAGATGTTTTAGGTACAAGCAGTCATCACCGCCTATTATATGGTGAATCGGGCTTCATCAACTGCAACCGAGTTGAAGACACCGATGGAGATGTGGACTGGTAAGCCAGTTGACTATTCAAACCTTCATATATTTCAAAGTCCTATCTATGTAATGTATAATACCCTAAAAACTACAAAGCTGGATCCAAATTTCAGAAAATGTATGTTTTTAGGTTTATGTTGATGGAGTTGAGGGGTACCGCCCATGGGATACCCACTGCCCACAAGGTTGTAATCAGTAGGGATGTTATCTTCATAGAAGTCAAAGAACAAGAGAAAGAAGATGGTGAAAGCAGTTCAAAAGAAAGCACACAAACTATAACAGTACAGGTAGAAAAAGAAGCTGAATGTACACTAGAGCATGAAGTACAAGAGCCAACTGAATCTGAAGTTCCAGAAGTTGGGGGTTAATTCGTACAAGGAAGATACAATCAACTCTTCAAGAAGCATTGAGAAATTCAAATGCATCCCTAGTGGATGGCAACAATATAAGAAGAAATTGAAGCTCTTCATAAAAATAGGACATGGGAACTGGTGTCACTACCATAAGGGTAAAAGCTCATTGGCAACAAATGGGTCTACAAGATCAAGCGCAATAGTGATGATCAAGTAGATCGTTATCATGCTAGATTGGTTGTAAAAGGATATGCTCTAAAAGAAGGAATTGACGTCAATGAAATATTTTCACCTATGGTTCGACTCACAATAGTTTGAGTAGTCATGATGATGTGTGCTATATTTGACTTGCAGCTTGAGCTATTAGATGTCAAAATTGCATTTACTCATGGAGATCTTGAAGAAAAAATTTACATGCTCCAACTAAAAGGATTTGAAGAAAAAGGTAAAGAGAACTTGATTTGCAGGTTGAACAAATCTCTGTACTATCTAACACTACAAGAATTAAGACATTTACTGGCAATTTTTCTGTGGCTATTTATTATTTTGCCACAATTATGGGGTTTTTGTGACAAAAAAATTTAATTGACACTATAGTTTAAGTTATTTGTGATAATTTATTTTTATGTCACTAATACAATTACAATTGTGACGATTTAGAATCTCTCACAATTATATTGTCACTATTAATATATTAATAGTGTCGTAATCTTTTTGTTACTAAAGTTTGTCACTTTGTCACTAATATTTTCATTTGTTTTAATAATACTATTTTTCCTTGCTCAATATTTTACTTTTGCGAGTGTCTACTAAATATTGTCATGAAAACAAGAATACCATTGTGGCTATAAAAGTCTTTCCTTTGGAGAAGAAATCGAAATCTTGAGAAAAATAATAAATAGAGTATGTTTGACATATTTTAGGGACCAAATTGGATAAATGTATATATATATATATATACTTTTAAAAAAATTATTCAAAATTTAAAAATATTTCTTAAAATACGAGATAAAAATCAAAGTAAAAAAATATTTTCCAAATTTATACCTAATCCTCAATATTTATATTTTCAAAGATTTAAAATTTATATATTTATGAGATATAAAATTTTTGTTGAATATATTTTTTGGGATTTTATAAGGCAACTTATATATATATTTGTTAAAAAGAAAGTGGCCATAATAATCGCCCATAATTTCTTAAATTTGCAAGGCATAGAAAACATGATTTTAATTTAGATCATGCCTAAGATTTCTAATATTAGAGAAAAAAATTTTAAATTAAATTAAAATTAAATGGATATTTACCAAAATCTCATAAAACAAAATCTAATTGATAATATAAATTTTTTTTGTAAATAAATTTTATAAGGATAGATATCTCCAACGAACATAACATATAAATAAACACAAATGGTGAGTAATTATGTGCCTATGGAGATCAGTGACAATGGTTTAGCGTCATTTGATTCAATTATTGACAGTGACTCAACTAGTTTTAGATATAGACATGCATATTATTGATGGTGAGAAGATTTGGGTTTTTTTTTTCCCCGTAAGCTCTTTTTCTTATTTTATGTGATGGATAAGAGATAATTATTATGTTTTTTTTTTGTCTTTTTTTTATCTTCAAAGATTAATTTATTGAATTCTTTCAAAGATGGTTGTTTGTTAATGTTTTCTTCTTTTGACATTTTGAATCATATGTTTAATAGTAGCAATATGTTGTTTAGATTTTGATTGTATGATTTTTTTTTTTTAATGATTTTTTTATCTATTTAAAATAATAAAAGCCAAACGAAACATGGAACTTGGTAGATCTCTTCCCAATTGAGAAGAAAATAATGGTATGAAAGTTGTTATTAAATTAGAATTCTTTTTACAGTTTTGAAAATTATTTAATTAGATTTTTATTTTTTTTCCTAAATATGCAAAATAAGCATCAAGAGGAGAGAATAACATTTAAGTTCCAAGAGAGGTGTATGCAAAGCAAGAAGGAGATTCAAACGGAGTACTTCATCTCGAAATTTAGATTAGAGAATAGTTTAGGATAATTTTCAAATTGTTCTTTTTTTGAAAAAGGATAATTTAATATTTCTATTTTTGATATTAAAATTCAAAATTTCATATATTCAAAATTATAATTTTGTACATTTTGGTGATATTTATTTATTTTTATATAATACTAAATATTTTTATTTGCCTGTGTGACAATATTTTGCTATTAAAAAATTGTCTACTGTGGAAAACTTATTTGTGACCACTTTGTTTGCCACTATTTAGTATATTTTTGTGTCAATAAAAGTATCACAAATGGTAAGGTTTTTGTGATAATATAGGTTTGTCACAAATACTTACATTTTTAATGACGACAATTTGGCCACAAAATCTTTGCGCAAATGTGACCATATTTCTAAATTGGTCACTATTGTATTTACTATGGAGGTACTTATAACGACAAGTGACGACCTCAAAATTTGGTCACTATTAATATTAGTGACTAAAATTACTACTTTTAGTAGCAACTTTGGTTATCACTAACAATATAATTTCTTATAGTGTAAAACAGACCCCAAGATGTTGGTACAAGAGATTTGATTCATTCATCATGAGCCTTGGATATAGCAGATTCAATATAGACCCTTGTGCATATGTTAAGAGGTTTAAAGAAGAAGATTTTGTTTTCTTGTTGCTGTATGTTGACAACATGTTGGTCACAGTCCCCAACAAAGAGCGTATCAATGAGTTGAAGGCACAATTGGATAGGAAATTTGAAATGAAGGATTTGGGATTGGCAAACAAGATTCTAGGATGCAAATTTATCGATATAGAAATAATAGCAAGATTTGGCTTTCTCAGAAGAATTATCTTAAGAAGATCTTGCGGCGCTTCAACATACAAGACTGTAAGCCAATTTCTACCCTTCTTGTTAATTTTAAGTTATCCTCAAATATGTATCCTAGCAGTGAAGAAAAGAGGATGGAGATGGCTCGAGTATTGTACGCATCAGCAGTGGGATGTTTAATGTTCGCCATGATCTGTACATGACCAGACATTGCACATGCAGTGGGAGTGGTAAGTCGATACATGGCGAATCCTTGTTGAGAGCATTGAAATACTATTAAGAGGATTCTCAGATATGTAAAGGGAATCTCAAATGTTCCATTATGTTATGGGGGATCAAAGTTTATTGTCAAAGTATATGTTGATGTTGATTATGCAGGTGATCTTGATAAAAGCAAATCCACCACAGGATATGTGTTCACACTAGCAGGAGGAGCTCTGAGCTAGGTTTTAAAACTACAGTCAGTCGTGGCTACATCAACAACAGAAGTAGAATACCTAGCAGCTAGACAAGCTAGTAAAGAAGTAGTGTGGTTGAAGATGGTACTGGAAGAACTCGAGCATAAGCGAGAAAACATTTCTCTATATTGTGACAACCAGAGTGCTTTGTATCTTTGCAAGAAATCTGGCATTTCATTCAAAGACAAAACATATTAGAGTTCAGCACCACTTCGTTTGAGAGAAAGTGCAAGAAAGAATAGTGGATATGCAGAAAATTCATATAAAGAACAATCTAGCAGGTCTTCTGACAAAACCAATCAACACTGACAAATTTATATGGTGTCAATCCTCATGTGGCATGGTAGAGATGTAAGCAACATTAAGTGGCAAGGAGGAAAGAACAGTGTGAAGATTTGTTTGTCTGTCAATCAAATCTTCAAGTGGGAGAATTATTAATAACATGTGCTGCTGCACATGTGAATTTATATATATATATATAGATATTCTCACCTAATCCTTACCTAATCCAAGGATTAGGTGAGATTAGGTGGGCTAAGCCTCATCATTTCCTTCTATAAATAGAGGTAACGAGAGTTGTCTCAATGCACCATTCAGAGAAATGAGTGAGAGTGAGAGAGAAAGTGGAAAAATAATGAGAACAAAAATTAGAGAGTTTGTGTTGCTTCTATTACAGGAGAGAAGAAGTTGTTGTTCTCCTTGTTAATAGAAAGCTTGTAACTCCTATTTTTACAATAGTGAAATTCTTCTACCTTGAGTGTAGTTTATACCCTAATTTATTTTGGGGGTTTTCCATGTAAAATTTGTGTCCCTTATCTTTATTGTTATTATTTTCAAGTACTTTTGTTGCAACCCTGCTTTACCCAGTTCCATAATTTCACAACATCTTTCTCATCGTATTCCCTCCATCTCTCTCTCCGAGAATCCATGAAGAGAATTAGTGTGGTACGTTGGTGATCGCGGCATCGTCGGCGACCTTGTTTGCTACCTTAACCTGCTTCTCCTTGTTGGCGCCTCTTTGCATGCTCTTGCATGTTATTCATTTCCCTTTCCCATTCTCTCTTTCTCTTTCTAAACACCACCATGAAAAGAGCCAATGAAAACAAGGATGAGATGGAGGACATCAGCGTGCCATCACCATTCCAGTCATAGCCAAGACTTGCATAGGCCACTTATTCTCAAGACCATCGATCTTGGCTACAACGACGAGACCAAGGTCTTCACCCCCACCGATAGCGAACACCACATTAACAAGCACAACTTCTTCTTTCTCTTCATCTGTAGCTTTCGAGGCCCTCTGCCACATCCGTAAAGGCACCACCATGATACGCACCAAGGGTGGCTAGGCATCGACAATGTCATCGAGGCCGTCAGCCATGTTCGCCCCGTCATAGGTCAGATTTGCTTCCTCCACAACATGGATGACAATAAGGTTTTCATCTATGCCAAGAAGATCACCGTACATGCCAAAGTTCAATATGCGATTAAGATTCCTAATTCCTACGTACACAATAACATCGTAATTCTCATCTCATCTCTCTCTACACCACCACAAAAAAAAAAGAAGGCCATAGAGGAGATAACCTACTCCAACATTAGCCTTGCAAATTGTGAGCTCCGTCATCAAGTTAGAATGAATCTCGGGGCAAGCCTTAAGAGGTTCATGAATTGGCTATGGCATCAAGGAGGTAGATGCTCTTATGAAATTCCATAAAAATATATATATATATATATATATATAGTTATGGCGAATCCCACGCAAAATGCTTGGATTTTTTCTTAAAGAAAATCCTCATCATTCCCATGTGAATCATTTTCATGGTGGGATTCGCCCCTTGGATTGTTTTATGAACCATGCACGCCCCTGATTAAATGAGTAATGAATTGTATACATGCAAGCATGCCTTTATATGTTACATGCAAGCATGCTCTTGCATGCTTTCTCCATCAAAAACACCACCTTGTGCCTTGGCCCTTAGATTTTTTTCCTAGTTAGTTTTGAACTTTTGAACATGCTAAGTTCAAACATTTTTTTGGTTAGTATGTCAATTTCATCTGCGATGGAATGTTATCTTTCAATATCTAAATTCTTTGTTATAAGAGAAAAGAAAGACAAAATAAGGAAAGAAAAAATGGTTTCTAAGTAAAAAAAGAAGGAGAAAAATTTTGGTTTTAAAAAAAAGAGAATGAAAATGGAAAAAAAGATATTATGAAATTCTTTGCATGCCAAGGTTATTTATGTAATTTTGCACATTGAAGGACCTTCTTAACTAACTTTGAGCTTGTGAATTCTCTTAGGCATTAGAGAATTTGTAATGCTCTCCTTCAGGTCATAGATGCTCATTGGAGTGAGAAATTCTCTCAAACTCACTTTGAGGCCATCGACACTATTAGAAGTGAGAGATTTCAAAGATGAAGATGAAGATATTTTCTTGAACTTACTTTGAGGTCATGAACCCTCTTAAGAGTCAGATAGTTTCTAATGCTCACATTGAGGTTATAGACGCTCATTGGAGTGGGAAATTTTCTCAAACTCACTTTGAGGTCGTGAACTATCTTAAGAGTCAGAGAATTTCTAATGATCTCATTGAAGTCATAGACGCTCATTGGAGTGGGAAATTCTCTCAAACTCACTTTGAGGTCATTTACACTCTCATCAGTGATGGAGAGATTTCAAAGATAAAGATATTATATCAAACTCACTTTAGAGGTCATGAACTCTCTTACGAGTCAGAGAATTTCAAATGCTCTCATTGAGGTCATAGGCGCTCATTGGAGTCAAAATATTCTTAAACTCACTTTGATGTCATAGACACTCTTAGAGAAGTGATGAAGAAATTTCAAAGATAAAGATATTTTCTGAAACTCAGTTTTAAGGTTGTGAATCCTCTTAAGAGTTAGAGAATTTCTAATGCTTATTTTGATGTCGTTGATGCTCATTGGAGTGGGATATATTCTTAAAATCACTTTGAAGTCATAAACACATATTGGGGTTGGAAAACAAAATTCTACAACTCATTTTGAGATCATGAGAAATTATGACATTGTAAAACCAACTTTGAGATCTTGGCACTTATAAGGGTTATAAAAAAAATCAAGTCCATTATTATTTGCTGAAGGAAAAAAAATCAAATGAATCAACAATTGAACTCAGTAGTCTCAAGACATCATAAGTCAAAGACTCAAAGAGTTTCACAAGTCAAGACTTGAAAAAAAAATTAAATGAATAGATAATTGAACTCAATAGTCTAAAGACATCAGAAGTTAAACACTCAGAGAGTTTCACAAGTCATGACCTGAAGGGAGCTTCACAAGCATGAGAGCTAAAGCCTTTTGAAAAGTCAAATCAAGTGTATGATTCATCAACATAGAGAATCCACAACTTGAAATCCAAATCACATCAAAGATGCAAACTCAAATGGTCAAGATAAGTTCAAATATCCAAGATGCAATTTTCAAATGAAATCAGCAAATAAGCTCAATGGCCTCAAGAGTTAAAAGGTTGAAGAGCTCACAAGTTGCAAAAAGTTTTGCAAACATGAAAGCTGAAGCTTTTTGAAATGTAAAATCAAGTACCCCACAAAATCTGGCATGCCCGGTGGGGACTTGATTTCTCCTCCCATCTTTGAAAGTAAGTGTGAAAAGGATGTTGAAAAAAAATGTCAATTTTGTGGCATGTTTCATCACTATCTTATTCGAAGTGGGCACAAAGTGAAGCAGCTTTATAACTCTACCTATATGGGTCCGTCACTGTGGGCACAAAGTGAAGCAGCTTTATAATTTTGTGGCATGTGGCATCACTATCATATCGGAAAAAAAAAATCAAATTTCGATGATGTCAAACTTTATCAACATCGTGCTGAGTCCGTCACTGTCATGGCCATGCTCATATACAGGACTTGCTAAACAATAATAATAATAATAATAATAATAATAATAATAATAATAATAATAATAATAAAAAAGAAATCCATGATTGCTCCTAGTCAATAATTAAATCAAAGGGGGCAAGCCATCAAAGTCTCAGAGAAGGGGATACCAAAAGAGTTTGTATTAAAGAAATAGAAACTTGTTTATGGAGTTACGGTTCTCTGTCTTTAGATTGACTTGTTGCATCAAGCGGACAAGCCCATAAGAGCTGCAGGGGGCACAAGGTACCATGCCCGCAGCTTGATCTTGCCAAAGTTTCACTGGAAAAAGAAAATAGATGAAGAAATGCGTGACCCTAAAGTACATATTGTACAGGTAATCACTGTAAGGTCAAATACCCACTTGAGCCAAAATGTCACCTCACTTGATTGGAAAAAAGAAATAAAAATCCTATTACACTCCTGCATGCGGGAAAAAAAAAGGAAAAAAATCATATTTCACTTCAAATTTTATCAACAACTCCATCACTGAGGATAAGTAGAAGAAGTGTCAGGCTTGAATACATTTTATCTCAATATATATATAATCTCTCACTTTTAAGCTTATCAACTCTATTGTTGAGGACAAGTGGAAGAAGTCTCAAGTTTAAATATTATGGATGGCGTAAGCTTGTAATGAGAAGACATGCATCTAAACATCCAAATAAAACCATGTCAAATGTCTTTTACTTTGAAACTGGTCAACACAATCATTGAGGACAAGTTGAAGAAGTCTCAGGTTTAAATATTATGGTGGATGTCGCAATGATGATATTTCTATATCCAACCATTCATCCTTTAACTCTAGGGTTTCGGGATTGTCTAATGCAATCTAATTACTAGAGGGACAGATTTCTCTACAAGATGTAGCACTAGCAACATCAAGGTCTTCTAATTCTTGTAATAATCTTCTTGATGCTAACAATAGATGAACTTCATGATGAGATGAAGATGTGGGAGTGACATGCTTAGAAACTAAAGCTTGAAAAAAAAATCAAATCAAATAAAAAAAAGTCTAAACATCAAGCTAATCAAGATATAGGGCTTTCTACTGCTTTTGTTGAATGGGATTATTTCAAGCAAGAACTCAGACAATTAAAGTTGCCACTTGAGTAGTCAATGACAAAACAAATGATAAATGGCACAACTAAAGTTAAGGAACCTATTACGCTTTAAGCTATTGAGTTTTGGAGCTCAATTTGTGATGAAGGATAGTACAACTTGGGCTTTAATTCTATAGTTCATGAAGAAGCAGTGCTTGCCATTGGAGCTCTCACTTACACTACAAGTTTCAAGTTTGCCAAGTACATGCCAGAATTCTACAAGTATTTAGACATGGGGTTGCAGAACTTTAAGGAGTATCAGGTATGCTCTATCTATGTTGGTGTGGTTGGAGACATTTGTCGTACCTTGGATGGTGATGGATGCAATTGGAGGGTTCTCACATCCTACAACAACAAAGACAGCTTTGGGAAATTACAAAGTACACTGGGCCTCACACGCGTACATTAGCAATGATCTCCTAGAATTATTTGATGCTTGATTTAAACATGATTTATCAGAAAATACAAGCACTAGTCCAACATTAGCCAAGCATCAATGTATCAATTTTGATAGCGGAGATCATGAATCGATACAGACACACAATGACATATAGGAAAGTATGGATAGCTACGCAAAAAGTGGTTGAAGCAACATTCGACAATTGGGAGGGGTCCTACAATGAATTAAAAAGATGGCTATCAGTGTTACAACAGTTTATTCTAGGAACAATAGTTTATCTTAAGACCCAGCCGATATACAAGGGACCTTACCTAGTACATGATACTCGCATCTTTTGTAGAGTTTTTTGGAGCTTCCCCGCATGTGTGGAGGCTTTCAAATATTGCAAACCAGTCATCTAGATAGATGTCACACATATTTATGGCAAATATAAACGTACTTTACTGATGGCAGCCGTACAAGATGATAATAAAAATATCCTAACGATTGTCTTTTCCATAATGGAAGGAGAGACCCTAGCTGCATGGACTTTTTTCTTGCATTCGATCGTAATGAATATATCAAATCAGCATTTAGATCACTTGGGCATTAGATGAGTTCTCCATGTGCGTACCATGTTTACTACATTAGGCATATCTCAGCCAATTTCATGCGTCATTTCAGAAACAAAGAAATACAATGGATAGTTGTTAATATTGGCAAGTTACAAGTTTAATTTTTTTTTAATATAAGTCTTACATTGTTGTTAATTGTTGAAATTATCTTAACATTATAGGTTGATTGATGTAGGTTCTTTAAAAACCATTCAAGATTTTAACTATTGGTAAGGGTTACTATGGACAACAATGTAAAGGCGACAAGATTGTTGGATAACATACCGCAGAAGAAGTGAGCTCAAGCTTTCGATAAAGAAGGGCGAAGGTATGGTCACATGACAACCAGCCTCACAGAATGTGTTAATTCAGTGCTTAAGGGAGTAAGAAAACTTCCCTTAACAGCTATGGTTAAGTCAATATACTTCTAACTTGCTGAGTTGTTTGTGACGAAAGATGTACAGGCCCAAGCTCAAATAGAATTAGGCCTTATCTTCTCAAAATCACTTATGAAGGCAATCCAAGAAAATCAACAAGTAGCATCCAACATTTATGTTCATCAATTCGACCGTGAAGAGAAGTCTTTCATGGTAAATGAGATGTCACCTTAGTGATGTGGGGGTATAACTGGGAGTTATCGCATCAATCTGGTTTGGTACCACTCAACAATTTCAAAGCAAATCAATGATGTAAATGCAGTCCACAAAGGTATGTCCTCAGAAATGTCAAGTGGCACTTATGCTATTATTGCGTCTGTATAGTAAGGCCACTATATAAACTATTCAAAATTGTTTACCAAATTAGCAATGATTGTTAATACCTAAAGTATGTGCATGTATTATCAATTTTGTAACAACATTACCAGTTGCATCTCTAAGTGATCCAGCAACTGCCTATATACCTTCACATTGTACTTATTACTGTAGCTATCGTCATCCACTTCAATGTAAAAAATGAGAATGAATTACAATTCAATTTATTATAGTTGAGTATAAAATAAATCATCAATTTAATTTGTTCTCACTTACTGGCCAGAGGAAAGAATAGGATAGAACGGGCTCAAGGGGATATATTTGAAATCCGGTACCATGCCATGATTGAAGTAATGTCATCAATCCATTGATATTCTTCATATCCTTGTTGGATACACGACATAAAGACTTGTACAGGGTTGCTAGACATGCTGAACCCTAACTATATCTTCCAGCTTCTGTGAAATCCCTCAGAAGTGGTTATTACTTCAGATAAACCCTATTCTGGGACATATCCAGCATAAGGATGCAACCGATAAGCCTTAGGATATAGGCACATGCATAACATTCTATCTCTCATTGACCTACATAGTATGACAACTTGACAAATGTTTCCTCAAGCAAAGTTAGTGTTATACTCTGACCTTTTCTTTGCTCCACCAGTAGGACTACTCCGAGCAACTTCGCATAGAGAGCACTTCCTAAGCTGGAAGTCTGCCCGATGACTTCATGGCTGTTAATGTGTAAGCCCAGTAATAGCGCGATATCTTCCAATGTTATTGTTGTTTCACCACATCTTTCCACTAATGCGCTCACAAGAGTGGCATCAATTAGGAAATTAAGAATTTAAGCTGCATGGTAGAATCTAGCTTATCTAAAAAGGCATGTGATTTCAGGACGAGGCTTTACAATAGACACATGTTTGCACCTTAGAACCCGATCAGGCTGTAAGAAGTTATAAATTAATCAATTTGATAATAAACAACACAAATAAAAAATTAAAATAGGTTGATCTGAAAAAATATAAGACACAAAAAAAATCATAAATCCAAATATATATCATCCAAAAAATTAGATATGATTGCATGCTAAACCATAATTATTGGTGTGTTATTTATATAATACATCATCTATCTAACCCTAAACCTTAAACCCTAAATACTATACCCTAATGCCAAATCCCTACATAATAGTAAATTATCTAAGTATAAAAAAATTACCTTTTCTGGCAAAATTGATGAAATGTGGTCACTTTGTAATCTTAATAGAGCCTTCAAAAATTATCAACATAATTCCAATTAGGTGGTATGAAGTGGGAATTATATAAGAAAATAAATAAAATTAAAAGAAAATGAAACACTAACAAAAAAGGTAACAAAAAGCGATAACATTGTTACCATTTTTATGGCCGTTAGTGGCCCTATTTTTTATTTAAAAAAATAGTGAAACCAAGAGATGTTCTCCCTTTTTCACTTTTTCTTTTAATTTTTTTACAAAAAGTGAAAACGGGAGCCTGTTTTCTTTTTTTCTTTTAAACGAAAATGGGAGATGCTCTCCCGTTTTCGTTTAAAAAAAAAAAGAAAACAGGAAAACTTCTGTTTTCCCCCAAAATGAGTATTTTGGTAAATAATATACAAATTGCGTAATTTTGTAAATATTTGTTTTGCAATATTAAAAAAACAGCATGTTGTGCATGACAGATGATTAAAAAAGAAAGGGATGGCCTTCGAGTGCAAAAAATAAAAATAAAAATAAATAAAATATAATATAATATAATAAGAAAGAAGGGAGCTTTCACGAAGCCCAAAATAAAAATATAATAATAAAAAAAAGGAAAAAAAAAAGTGTAGGTTCAAGACACCCAAAAATAATGAATATAAAATAAAAGAATAAAAATAAGGAAACAAGGTGTGGCATTCAAAATGGCGGAAAGGAAAAATTACTTTTTTAGGCCCCTCGGAGTTTCAAAAACTTCCCAAACAGCCTTGTAAGTTATGAATAGTCTAGATATCCCCTCCGTTATTGTTTCACTTCCTTTTTACCCCTTGTAGGTCACTCGGGCTGAGTCCATGTTGTGAAATTCCGTCGTTGCCCTTGACAATGGTGGGAAAAAAAACCGCCCAATCATATCATGTTTATAAAAATTGTACATTGAGCCATCTCATGTCTAACCTTTTTGCATTCCTTTTTTCATTTTCTTAAACAAACTTTGGAAGACTTCTATCACCTTGAAGTCTTGGAGTTTTTCAATTCCTCCGATTTGGTGTGTTGGAGTTCTGCCGCTTGCCCAAGAAGGTGACCATCTCTTCCTTACCCTCACTTTGATTCACAAGAGAAGCCCTGCGAGAGAAAGTAATATTTTATTTTTTATATAGACCTCATTTTAATATCATCTTGGTGAGAGTAACAATTTATTTTTGTGTAGGTTTACTATGAAGAGTTTTTGTGTTATTGCTAGATACAAAGGGGAGGGACGAGTGCTAATGTTCATGACATTGACTTTTTAGGAATCAATGTTAGTGGAGATATGTGAGCGATGGGGTCTCTATATTTCTAGTGTTAGGGTGAAGTTTATCACACCCGATGCGCATCAAATGGTTTGTCTAATAGAAAACAAGGTTGACTTCCGGTGCATGTGTCACGTGTACACCGTGTTTAAATACGCTAAAGTCGATCTCGTGGTTAAGACAGATGATGTGCCATTGTTCCTTCCTACTAACAACGATTTCTTCTCATTGTAAAGTTCTTCTTCTTTATGTTTACATAGTTTGTACAAGTTAATTAGTGATTAACTAAAGCACAATAGTTTTATCGCTTACTAAAATCATTTTACGCTTAATTTGTATGATTTATGCTTAAAATATATATTAAGCCCTTTAGATTTCCTGTTTTCGCTTAATTATCCCAGTTTCGACTTAAAGTTGTGTGTTTGTGCCTATTTTTGCTTACTTAACCCAGTTTTCGTTAAAAATGTTATGTTTGTGTGTAATCTTCGATTTTACTAGATATCAAATTCTGTGAGCATATCCATTCCAGCACAGAGCGACCCTGATGGTGTGGTAGACCTTCCTGCCTCATCAGATCAATCTGAAGTTTTGTCATTGGATATCAGATAATGTTTTCTAGTCCCTGACCATTAGAGACGCAGTCCAAAATTTTGAAATCAATCGGAATTTTGACTTCAAATTCATAAAGAATGAAAAACACTGGGTGATTGTCGAATGCGCTGCCATTGTTGTCAATGGCGTCTTCATACATCAAAGGAATACAATAAAAATACTTTCAGAATCAAGACAGTGTACCCGTCACACACTTTTGGTGGTGAATTGGCTCTGTGTCACATCCGAAAGCATCCAAAAAATGGGTAAGCGCATGTGTGATTAAGAAGCTTAAGGACCAGCCCTTGTACAAGGCTATAGATATTAAGAAAGACATGTTACGGGAATATGGTATCAACATTCCATACAAACAAGCTTAATTGGGTAAATAGTATGGCCGAGTTATCCTCGACCATAGTGAGGTCTCCAGCTATGATTTGTTGCTTTAGTACATGGATAAAGGGGTTGAGACAAACCCCGACATCATTATAATTATGGAAAAACACGGTGAGCGTTTTAAACATGTATTCTTTTCTTTCGGTGCATGTATCATGGGATTCAAGAAGGGTTGTAGGCCGCTGTTGTTTCTCGATGGTACCTACCTTCTTGGAAAATATTGGGGTACTCTATTGGGTGCCACAAGCAAAGATGGAAATAATGGTTTTTTCCACGTGGTGCTCGGTATTGTCGACAATGAGACCGATGCCAATTGGACGTGTTCATTTCCAAATTAGGTGATGCTTTATATGATGATGGAGATTATACAGGTCTAAGGATATTATCAAGGCATTGCAAAGGTCTTCCCTTCTTCCCCACATGAATACTGCCTTCGACACTAGGAGGTTAATTTTATGAAAGACAATGTTAGACTTGGGAAGCCATTGAAGGAGGAGTGTTGGTCCATATACTTTTGTATTGCATATACATCCACAGCTAAAAATTTTGATGATTCAGTGAATGAACTGCAGGCCACATCCAATGCCTATCACTGGCTGCTTCATAAATAAGATATGTCACATTGGTCAAATTATTTATTCAGAGGTGAACATTGGGGTGAGATGTATTCAATTGTCACAGAGTCGTTCAATGTCGTAGAGTCATTCAATGCGTGGATCAAAGAAGCTCGTTCTATGGATTTGTTCCAATGTATTTCATGATGTTTTCATTTACTTACTTCATTTAACGCTTAATAGTGTTTGTTATTATTTAAAATTGCATGTTATACACCCGCCATGAGTAGTCGAACAAATGGGAGACTTATTTATGCCCCGACATACATAAAAAGGTAAAGGAAATTGTTGTGGAAAGCCAAAATCTTCATGTTGCTCATTGTGTCGATGACTGTTTTGAAGTGATTGACCAGTGCAGCAACTCGATACATCTATCAGGTAAAGTTGTTCATGTCGCAGGTGGCAAGTTTATGTTATCCTATGCAAACATGCTTGTGCTGTAATAATGTAGATAGACATAAACATTCATCGATTTATTAGCTGCTACTTCACCTTCGACAATTACAAATTGGTGTATAAGGAAGCTATTTTCCCCATACTCGAGCATAACAAGCCTACGGACAACAATCAAGAACTGTGTTTGCATCCTTCAATCACGAGAAGGCAACCTGGCGTCCTAGACAGAAGAGGATCTAGTTGCAAGCGTTCGAGGTCCTCTAATTACGTTGCAATCACTGCCACAAGTCCAGTCACAATTGTAGATCTTGCAATGAAACTATCGCTGACTAAGCATGGATGACTAGTTATATTTGTTACATGTGTTCTTTAGAAACTATCATAGAATACTGTATGTTTGGCTTGTTACTTATTAAATCGGTTTGATAAGGAAATATACTATAAACACAAGCATTATCTTAAACGTAAACGTAATATATTAAACAGAAATAATGATAGTTAAATAAAGACAACCAAGAATAAACATAAACATAATTTATTAAACAGAAACAACAATATTTACGTGACAAATTAAATAAGTTAATGGAAACGATTTTAAGTTAGCATGAGAGAACGTTATAATGTTTTCGCTCCCCAGTTGATTCGTCGGCCATACAATGTAGAGGAAATTATTGCGGAAAGCAAAAATCTTCATGTTGGTCATTGTATCGATGACTGTTTTAAAGTGATTTACTAGTGCGGAAAACTCCGTAGATCTATTGGGTACAACTTGTCCATGTCGCAAGTGGGGAGTTTATGGTATCCGTGCAAATTGGCGTATAAGGAAGCTATTTTCCCCATACCCAACCATGATAAGCCTACGGACAACAATCGAGAGCTGCAACCATGATAAGTCTACGGACAACAATCGAGAGCTGCATTTGAGTCCGCCTGTCACGAGAAGGCCATCTAGCCGTCCTAGATCTTTAAACAAAAATAACAATATTTACATGACAATCGTAGATCTTTAAACAGAAACAACAATATTTAAGTATTATCTTAAACGTAAATGGAATATATTGCCTTAAACACACAAGGATTATCTTAAGCGTAAATGTAATATATTAAACAAAAACAACGATAGTTAAATAAAGACAATTAAAAATAAACACAAACATAATTTATTAAACAAAAACAGTGATATTTCTGTGACAAATTAAATAAGTTAGTATGACAGTACGTTATAACTGGAAACAAGCTTAATGTTTTTGCTTCCTAGTTGATTTGACGGCCATACATGTATCCTCTTTCTCACTAATGCCGGTTGCACTCCCTTCCATGAGTATGCGTGCAATATACTTTAGTCTTAAATAAGGGACGTCGGTATTTGGTAGTATAGCTTTTCATCATCGAGTATTTGTTCAATAAAACACATGACATACACAGCATAGTCGAGGCTTCATCATTTTTTTCTTGGAGTGTCCCTGTCATGAAATAGGGTGTACGAGGTCACCACCGTTTGATCAAACTCCATCTCGACACAATTGTTGAATAGTTTCCGCTATCAAGAAATATAATTTGAAGTTAGAGTTCCAACTAAGAAAATACTATGTGTGTGCGCTATTTAGAATGTAATTTACCATGTCAAAGTGTCTTTATCATATTCTACACTCTCGCATGAAAAATAATGCATGTACTCTTGTTTTTAGTTATTAAGAACTATAACATAAAAATGACCATTAAGGATGATTGGCAGAATGATGATATCAACATCATTTGGCAAACCACTAGACTTAAGCATACTCCTAGCCTTCTCTACTAGTGTTCTATTCTTCCTCTCTGTAACTCCATTCTGGTGAGGAGTATAAGGAGTAGTAAGTTCATGCTCTATCCCTTTTCTTGCACAAAAATCCTGGAAATCTTTGGATAGAAATTCTCCATCTCTATCAGTCCTGATGATTTTCAATTGATTTCCTGATTGCCTCTCCACCAATGATACAAAATTTCGAAAACAACTGAACACTTCATGCTTAAACCTCAGAATATAGATCCAGCACATCCTTGAGTAGTCATCTATAAATAACAAAAAGTACTTACCACCCCCAAGTGAATCAGTCTGGGATTAATTTTTTGCTAGGTCACTGAGTTTTTGAACTTATTTCTTTCCGGTTACCAAGTTTTTAATTTGTATCATAAAGGTTACTCAAGTTTGATTTCGTTTCACCGGGCGGTTACCCGCGAGTGACCACATCCATGCTGCTGACGTAGATGCCTAAAAAAACACAGTCAACACAGCTTGCCACATCCTCAATTTTCATTTAGTATCAAAACGGTTACCAACTCTGCTGACATGGACAAGCCGGCTGACATGAAGGCTCCATCTCAGACTGAGGATGTGGCAAGTTGTGTTATTGTGTTTTTTCCAGTATCCACGTCAGCAGTAGGGATGTGGCCACTCGCGGGTAACCTCCCGGTGAAACGAAATCAAACTTGAGTAACCTTTATGATACAAATTAAAACTTGGTAACCGGAAAGAAATAAGTTCAAAACTTAGTGACCTATCATAAAATCGATCCAATCAGTCTGCATAGGACCACACACATCAGCATGCATCAATTGGAGCTTCTGTCTTGCTCTCCAAGACCTCCCAGAATTAAATGGAAACCTTGTAAGCTTTCCAAATACACACTCTTCACAATAATTTAATTTCTCAACCTCGGGTAAGCCTACTACCATATTCTGTTGTGCTAGTACTTTCAAGCCTTGAAAATTCAGATGTGCATACCTCTTATGCCACAAAACTACCAAATCCTCCTTCTTCATAGCTAAATTCACCTGCACTTCACTTGAGAACTCAATTGGATACAAATTATTATAATTTTTATGAACCTTCAACAAAATCCTGCCAGTGTCTAAGGATTAAATTACACAACCATCATTTCCAAAAATCACATCATATCCCTCTTCAATTAATTGGCCAATACTGAGTAAATTATTTGCTAAAGAAAGCACAAATTAAACTCCATGAATCAACTTAATTTCTTCTCCACAGACATGAATTGCAATAGAATTCTTTCCAAGAACATCAACCTCTTTATCATCTCCCAATTTGACTTTATGCCTCATTGTTTCATCTAAGCTATGAAACAATTCTCTTCTACCAGTCATGTGACAAGAAGTCCAACTGTCCAACAACCAAATAGAAGAACAAATGAATTTCCTCTCCATTGTGTACCATAAATAAACTCCCATAATCACTAGCACTTGGAGTAGAAGTTGAACTAGACCCCTCATCTGAATTCCTACTTTGAGAGGCCCAACAGTGAGACTAATAATGCCCAAATTTTTTCCATTTAAAGCAATGTACATTATGCAAACCTCCTCTGCCATATTGCTGCCCAGATTATCTTTGACCTCTACTAAATCTCCCAAAAGGTCTTGGACCACCTCTGCCTCTTTCATTCATACACTGCTGCCTTTGCTCTTGTCTTTGCTCTCCACTTCTAGGATTATCTCCTAACCTTCCTCTACCTCTGAAATTTCTTCCTCTTCCTCTCATTTTTCCACCTCTTGAATCTCCTTGCATTACAAAAGCCTTATGTCTTACATAGAACTGATTAAACCTGGCCTCATGAGCTTGTAAAGACCCACTTAACTCATCGAGAAACACTTTGGACATGTCCCTAGCCTTTTCAATTGATGTCACAACATGCACAAATCTAGATGACAAACTCCTCATCACCTTCAAAACCACATCAGCATCCTTTAATTCACTTTCCCATACCTCTGATCTGATTTACTACAACTAAGACCCTTGTGATATACTGTTGTATTGTCTCTTCTTATCTCATCTGAAGTAAATCAAACCTTTGTCTCAGTGTCTGCTGCCTCACTGAATTCATATGAGATGTGCCTTGGTTTTCATTCTTCAAATGATCTCAAGCTTCTTTTGCTGAATCAAATCCGACAATTCTGCGAAGGATTGTCTCATCCATGGCCTGCTGTAACAAAAACAAAGCCTTTGCATCATCTTCAATCTCTTTGTCAGTTGGTGCATCTTTACTAATACCTTCTTTAACTATTTTCCACAAAATCTAAGACTTGAAGAAAGTTCTTATTATGTAACTCGAGTGCTCATAACCATCTCCTTTGAAAACAGGTAACAAAGAATGTGAAATATCTGGTGTTGGTGTAGAAGAGGAACTTTAGGCCATTTCTTTGGTAAATTTCGACTCCTCCTTACTCATACACAAATCCAAGACCACTTTTCTCAAAACCACCTTAGCCTCATAAAACCCCCCACAAGAACAAGGCTTCAAACCAAACAAAACTCAGTCACAGACACCTCCTTGTTGATCACAAACCACTCCAACACCTTCACAAGAGCTAAAAACAACAAATCACCAACTACGGCCCAGAAACTCATCGTGTAGCTCTAATACCACTAATAATCACTACATAGATACTAGAGATCATGAGGAAGAACTTTTGTATTGAACTCAAACTCATAAAACAATTCTACAAGATAGGATAATTTATACAAGACAAGATCTTCAAACAAAAAACAGAAAAACTTACCTAAGTTAACAAAAGAACTATGCTCTTATAACTTTACATAAACTTCAGTAACTAAAATGAAACTGGTGTGCTGAGTCATCTGCAACGTAGTGCACTTTGGTTAACCAAACCTACTAATGATATTGCCTCGAACTAACACGCACCCCTTTGATGATCAAAATTCTAACCGTTCACTGGAAAACCAATCTTGAGGTTGCCTCGAACTTAAACCAATCATCTTGATGAAATTAATCTTTGTTGTTCATTCTTCCCCTCTCAAACCTCAACAGAAATAACTGATATTCAAACCCTTGAAATATCACTCTTGCCCCTTGATCATATTCTATTTTCACTAGGACAGTCTCTTCAATTCAATTTTGCTCTTCAATGCAGCTTCTCTGCAATTCAGCTATCTTCAATCACATCTAACATTATATGCCTTGACTCATTTCTAAGCATATCTATAAACATTTAACATTTCATAACTACATAAGCTATTTATTTATTTGCCTTTTAAGTTGTAATTATGTATAAAGTTTGTTATATTTTAAAAATATTTTTCTAGATAACTATTACAATTATGCACATAACTCAGTTGACAGAACAAACTAATCTCAACTTTTAAGTTTAAGAGTTACATGCAAAAATAATAATAATAAAAATGGAATATGCCTAATTTCATTATATTACATGGATCTATGTGCAACCCTTTTAATGAATTATTATTTGATTTATTATATTTAACTAAAAAAATTAAAAATTGAGATATACCTATCCAAATTAAATGTCTAAAATTTTAAAAATTTAAAAATTGTTAAAAATATATGTTATAAATATAAAGATAGTGATAGAAAGCCAAAGTATTTACCAAACACCCAAAACCCTGAAGAATTAGCTTCTTCTTCTTTCTTCTTTTATTTCTCTCTTTTCTTTCTCTTCTCTTTTCTATATCTCAAAATATACAAAATGAGGGGGTATTTATAGGGTTACAAGAGTTGAATGAACGGCCAGGATCGATTCGATCCGACGGTCCAAAATACCCTGGTTGGTGGAATAGTAACAGTACCGGCGGCTGCTACAGTACCACATGGGCGGCTGCTACAGTGTTGCGGCTGCTACAGTGATATCTAGAAGTTACTATAGTAATGTCGGCTGCTACAGTGAAATTGCTACAGTAGTCATCCATTAAAATATTTGTTTATAACAAAAATTAATTTTTTTTTCTCTCACTTACTTGAGTTATCCAATTAAAACAAATACCAGGGTTACATTTACAAAATTCCCCTCCATAAATATTAACTCTTTGAAAGGCTTCACTTTTGCTATTCTTTCTCAATTCCCTCTCAAATTCCAAATCTCATGCTCACAAACGCAAATTGTTTGAAGTTATGCTTCAAAGACTCCATCTTTCCATAAAGCTTCTATCTTTTGCGCAAATGCCTTTCTCTTTTCTTGTGTTTGTAGAAAGATAGAATCTTTGATTCTCTGAAGCAAGTTGTTTGAAGTTATGCCTCAAAGACTCCATCTTGCCACTAGTAGTGCGATAAAGCTTCGATCTTTTTGCAAATGCCTTCACTCTATCTCGTGTTTGTCGAAAGGAAGCAGCTTGGATGCTCAGAAATCTAGTCCAGAGAATGAATGGGTGAGGCTTCTCAAACCATTTGATCTTGCTGAACTCCGGGAATCTCTTGTTGGCATTACTCCTCGTCAGGTTAGCAGATTTCTTGAGCTCCCACTTGATGTTTCTACTTGCTTGGATATCTTCAATTGGGCAGGTGCTCAGAAAGGGTATTCGCATTCTTTTGATGTTTATTTTGTTCTTATAAGAAAATTGGGTGAAGCTAGAGAGTTTAAGATGATAGAATTGTTGTTGAGGAAGTCTATAGAGGAAGGCATTGTCCTCAGAGAGTGTTTGTTCATTGTGATAATGAAGTGCTATGGTAGTTCGGGATTCCCGGGTAATGCAGTTCGGGTGCTTGATGAAATGCGAGCGGTGTTTGGTTGTGAGCCAACATTTAAATCGTATAACGTTGCTTTGGGTATTTTGGTTGGAGCAGGTTGTCACCGTATGGCGGCAAATTTGTTCTATAAAATGCTGCATGGAGGAGTCCGGCTGACCACTTTCTCATTTTCTATTGTGATCAAAGCTCTTTGTTTTATGAACGAGGTAGAGTCTGCATGCTCACTTCTTCCGGGTATGACGAAGCATGGTTGTGTCCCTGATGCTATTGTGTATCAGACTTTGATACATGCCTTGTGTAAGCATAACAGGGTGAAAGAGGCATTGAAGCTTTTGGAGGAGATGCTTGTTATTGGTTGTTCAGTGGATGTCGATACTTTTAATGATGTGATTCATGGGCTCTGTAAGTTTGGTCGTATGCATGACGCAGGAAAGTTGATTAATAGGATGCAACTTCGTGGGTGCAAACCAAATGCCTTGACGTATGGAGTCTTCTTGCAAGGTTTGTGTAAAAATGGTCAAGTGGATGAAGCGAGAATTCATTTGAGTCGAGTCCCAAACTCGAATGTCGTCTTATTTAATACTGTGATCGGTGGATACTTGAATGAAGGAAGGTTTGAGGAAGCAAAATATTTGTATGATAACATGATAAGGAATGGTTGTTGCCCTGACTTTTACACTTACAGCATCATAATCAATGGCCTTTGCAAGGCTGGAAGATTGGGATCAGCCAGACAAGTATTAAGCAAGATGGAGAGTCAGTTCTGCAAGCCAAATATTGTCACTTATACAATATTGATAGATGCTTTCTGTAAGGTCGGTAGGTGGGAGGAAATTGAAGTGATTTTGGAGGAAATGTCTTTGAAAGGTTTGAGTCTGAATACTGTAACATATAATTGCCTTGTTTCTGGGTTGTGTAAGGACAGGAATATCAAAGAGGCAATGGAACTTATCAAAAGGATGAAGATGGAGGGTTGCAAGCCTGACATATTCACATACAATTCCCTTTTGTATGGATTATGTAAAAATGACCAAATAAAGGAGGCATTTCAGTTATATGAAAGTTTATTAGCAGAAGGTGTCGTTGCTAATAATGTAACATACAATTCCATGATTCATGCACTGCTGAATAAGGGAAAGTGGCAAGACGCGATGGACCTTGCTAAGGAGATGGTATTTCATGGTTGCTCCCTTGATATTGTAAGCTATAATGGACTGATAAAAGCTCTTTGCAAAGATGGAGAAGTTGAGAAGGCTATGGAAATGTTTGAGAACATGACCGAAAAGGGTATCAAGCCAAGTAATTTTTCTTACAACATTTTGATAAATGGGCTCTGCAAATTAAGAAGAGTACAAGATGCGCTTAAGCTCTCACAAGAAATGCTTCAACGAGGTTTGACACCTGATATTGTTACTTATAATAGTATTATAAATGGTATGTGTAAAATGGGATGGATGCATGCAGCATTAAACCTCTTAGAGAAACTACATCACGAAGATGTTCTTCCTGATACAATAACATACAATATTCTCATTAGCTGGCACTGCAAAGCTAGTATGCTTGATGATGCCAATGGGCTTCTAAACAGAGCAATTAACAGTGGAATTTGGCCTAATGCTCACACTTGGAACATAATGGTGAATAACTTTGTCAGAGAACCGGGTTTTTTGATACCAGAGTAGCGAGAAAGTTAGAATCAGCAAATATTTGGCTTCAGTCTCCATGGTTAACTTGTCCTGTACTCTGTAAACAACAGCGGTGGCAGGATAGATCCAATACATGTGCATCTTCAAAGGCATCATTTGATGAAGTAAGTCTTAGCGGAATAGTATGAAGTTATTGTTCGAAATTTCACGTACATAGTTTTTGTATGTTATATGAAAGTTGTTCTTGTAGTAGTGGCTTTTTAAACTATTTTTTGTTTAATCATTATTTATTTATGTATACTTCCACTTAGAGAGGATCTTGTAGGTGAGTTAGTGATAATGGGAGGTCAATTTGTTAGCTGCGCCTGATGCTTTGACAGGATTACATTGGATGAGATGTGAGGCTGAAGATCAATGAAATTTGGGATTTCTATTACATGACCTGTTGGTTATAATAATGTATTTCCGGGATAAGTTTTTAAATGTCTTATCACCATGAACAGAAAGGGAATAAAATATTTATGATGCAAAGTAGTCTAATGCTAAGAAACAATGGTGCTGGCCCTCTACACAAATAAGCCCTTTTGAATCACGGAAAGAGTTTTATGGTCCTAGTTTTTAGTGATAATTCACAGATATTTTTTTTGTAATTGAAAATTATGAATGTATGACTTTCATGGACTGGTCAATTCTATGGAACAAATTGTTTTCGGAAGTATGCTATAAATGGCAAATGATTGGTGATAAATACTTGTACGCTGGAAGTTCATTCGGTTGTATGTGGAGGTGCTTATTCAATTTGAAGTATTATTCATTACTAAAATCTTATATTTCATTTCTCAAGAAGGTTAATATACATGAAGTATAAAGCATCTTACTGCACTCTTATGCATTTTGAAGGCCTTACTAACATAATTTCAAATGTTGTTTTTGTTTTCATGTCTAGCTTCTTAACAGTCATAAACTTCATGCAGGGGCTTGCTTCTACAAGCATTTGCGCCATTTGAAAAGCCAGAAACAGCTTGTTTTATCTTTGATTTGCCTTTCCCTAGCATGGCTATTCTCCGGATGACCTTCAGTAGCCGACGGGCACACTTCCGTTGAGAAGTCCAGCTTACTGAACTAATGCAGCTGCCTACTTGGTAGATGGGGTTCCTTTTCTTGATCACTGTTCCATTATCGGAATCAAACATTCTGAAGCTCAATGTTTCTGGCGTTATTCGATCTGATTCCTTTGGTGTGTTTTGGCAATGAAGGATCTGTTTCAAGGATGTAAGCTCCTCTTCGAGGACCTGAATCCTAAAACTCGTTGACTCATATTCTGCCTTTGCAAGTTCAGACTTGTGCACAGCTATATCTTGCCGCAGCAGGGAGCAAAGAGACATTCCTGGAGTTTCTCCATCTTCGGTTGTAGGTTTATATGGCTTGTCTTCAACAGTTGGACTTGTTGGCAGTTGGCATCTGGAGCTTGAGATGCTGCCAGAGAAGTCTCTGCTCTGCATGTACCTGAAAGAATCTGAACATTCTCTGAAGGCCTGGTGTGTTTGCAATTGTTGAACAAACAATGCTTGGACTATCAAGCGAAGTGGCATCTGCTCATTTTGAACTGCTTGGATGCATGCTTCCTGTGATAGTTTCTGACAATTGAGGTACTTGCAGACCGATGACTTCTCTTCGATGGATAAATCACTGTGTTTCTGATAAAATATATCATCAAACAACACAGTTGTCAGATATATACAAAATTCAATGTGAATAAAGAGATAAATTGGGAGGCAGTTAGAGGTCTTCAAAACTTACAGATAAGAAAGTGTTCATCGCATAGTATAAATGATCATGTGTTTCTCTATCCTCAATTGGTACTGTTTCAATGAGTTCCATGAATCTTATCGGTCCCAGCTTTGGATTAGCAGCGATTTTCACTAGATAGGCATCCCATAATTCAGCAACAACAGCATTATTAATCAAAGGAGTGCATCCACTGCAGTTGGTCTCCTCCTTTGATGTTACATATCTCGATATGATCCTCTCCATTGTTTCCACTTCTGGAGATGATGCAACATTCTGTACATTCTTTTCAGGCAGGAGAAAATGTTCGACTCGTGCAAATTGCAGTAGAGCCGCAGCTTGATCTTCCAACTTCATCCTACCTTCCATGCTTAAACTGAGAGTAAGTGACCGGGAAAGCAAGGCAAAGTAAAAAGCTGCGGGAAGTACTCTACAAGCCTTATCTCCAACCGGAAGCAACTCAATAATGCCTACTAAGATCATTGAAACCTTATTATCTGCATTATCACTGCCATCTTCCTCTGCTGTGTTCTCCCAAAATTTATGTGTCTTCTTCGAAAGCACCCATTTGTTGGCGTAGAACATAATCACCGGGCTCACGTACTTCTCCCTCATGCCTTGTCGTCTCATGGATGCAATTATCCTTTGGAAGAATCCAAAAGGCAAAGCTATGAGATCTTTGATCCAAAGGTCTTGACCAGCTATTCCCTTCACTTTCTCGCAGTCCCAACCGGCTAAGGCATCGAGGGTGGTGACTATTGGCCGGTCTCGTTTATCCTCTGGATCAAGTATCTCCATGCAAGCCATGAAAGCTAGAGATTCCACGCATCGACTCACAATCAGAAGCTCTTCAGACCAAGGGAGCAGTGGCTGGCATTTCTGAAGAACTATGAGTGTATCATCCCAATTCTGCAACACCACTTGGTTGAGATACAAGTCTGACCTCTCACAAAGATTCGCAGAACAATACATTTCTGTCATCTCAAGGAACTCCGCAGCGCATCGAAGAGCAGCGACATTGAATGGATCAAAAGGAAGCAAGGACTCATAGCTAAATAAGGCTACCATCTCAAAGCTCTCCAAACCACCCGGGAACTGCTCTGGCAGCTCAATGTCAAAGCCTTCAATCATCGCCTTCTGGAAGTACCCGGACTTCGATTTCAAAGGTGACTATCAACAAACCAAAAAATAGGATCAATGAAAATTCAGTAACACTAATTGTTGCTAAATTGTTCTACCTCATGTAGATTGAAAATTTCACCGTTTACTCGAACACAAGCTCTTGCCGGCGAGCCAGTCTCTTTACTCCTGCAAAAAAAGCAATGAAACAGTTGCAGTGAAGAAGGAACAAGATGAAAATTGGAAACATTGATTGTTATACCAAGCAAGCACTCTGGTTTTAAGTAAAACTCCTGCATTTGGACTTGAGAAAGGACTTGTCTTTGCACTATCAGACTTCATTGTTGGATTGAATGCATGAAGAGAGATTTGGGAAGCATAAAAGCTATAAGAAGTGATTGAATAAGAGATAAATAGTATGAATGTGATGCACTTGTTACAAGGGAGCAAGTCAAAGGTCTTTGGAGGGAATAGTAAATGAGAGTGCACGAATGGGAGTTGAATCCTAGTTTTCAGGCTTAGATTTTGGGACATTTTTGTGTATTTATTATATATATATATATATATTTGTGTATGTGATCACCTTATTCTTTGTAATGTGCTCACTTTGCTTCAGTTATTGATCACTTGTGCTTTGCTTGCAATTTGCTCTTCCTTGAATCATGCCTTGGGTTTTGTGAGTTGCTTGAGATGTTGACTAAATTTGATGAGCTTTTATTTTAAATTTTTCTTTCTTTTTTTAAGTCTTGGATTTGGTTTGAATTTTTTTTTTTCTTATTAGTACCATTTATGTTTGATGAACAACTTTTCCTAATCCTTTGAAGAGTATTTACACAGAGAAAAGAAAACTCTTAACGAAAATTTTCTTTGGTTTGTTAAAAATTATAATTTTGCTTTTTTTTCTGAGAAATTTTTATACTAATTTGATTTGGTTTTTATTAAAACAACTTAGAAAGAGGTAATTAGAAGCTTAACTCTATTCCTCAAAATTAATGATGAATTTAAGAGAATAATAATAAGAAATTATTTCCATAGAATTAAGCACATTCTAATTAAAAAAAAAAAGAAATGAAATAAATCCACTTCAGTTATATTTATTTAAAAAAAATAAAAAATGAGTAATTAATTCAATGTAATTTAAAAATTCTGCCCCTAGTTTATGATTTTGGAGAAACTAAGTACACCATTAACATTAATGATGGTCGTGGTGGTGAATATATGCTTAATTTCACCGGAGGAGTAGTATAATAAATTTAATGGTGTGAAATCAAACGTAACGCCGCAGACGGCACGGAGTAGATAAAACGGGTGGGAATTTTGTGTGCACTCGTTCCTTTGTCGGCTAACACCCAACCATTTTCAATCCCTATAATCAAACCCCTCCAATTTATTATTATTATTATTATTATTATTATTATTATTATTATTATTATATATAATATTATAATCATATTATATATATATATTACATTATTACTCTGGCAATACGTTTTATGTGAACATTTCGTAGAGCATCAACAAAGAATGAAAAATTAGAGAGAAAATAAAAGAGAGAGACAAAGATAAAGGTGAAGAGAGATGGTGAATAATAATAGCAGTGATGAGGATTGTGCTTGGTTTTAAGAGGGTAAATTAATTAGTTAAAAAAAAAAATCTATAGGGGGTGCAAATCTCGATAGATGTGATTAAAAGGTTTATTGTTGAGATGATGATTGAACAGTTGTTACATGATTATTGTTCATCCCATTTTTACTATGTATTTGTTGACTGCACTATTGATGAATACGGTTTATTTTACTGTTCACACTAATGGATGATGTGCAATCATTGGATTCAAATTTAAAGCTCATATAAGGGCATCCGTAGATAGACTGGTCATCTATGCTATGTTTGGATTGAGGACCGGCGAGGGAAAGTAAAGTAAAGCGAGGGTTTTGGAGGGTCAGAGTCGGCCCTTCCCTCGTTTGGATTGGTATTTTTAATTTAATGAAAGGAAAGAAAGGGGTAACTCTGACCCTCCAAAACCTTCCGAAACCCCCTTTTCCTGCCAATTTGGGGTGCCAAGAGGAAGAACCTCGTAAATATTTTCAAATTTTTTAAAAGACCTTATTACCCTTAATTTTTTTAAATTAATTACATAACACCACTTCATAAATTTTTTCTTTCATTTTTTTCAATCTAAATTTATTTTAATAAGTATTCACATGACACCCATCACAACCTTTGTTTTTATGTATTTCTTTTTTTGTTTGCTTATTTTTTTAATCTATTTATTTATATTGTGTTTTTTATTTCTCAATTCATCCTTAGAATAATTTATCTTAATAGAATTCTATTCTCAATTTAATTCTATTGCTATCGAAATTTTATTCGAAGTACAAATAAAATTTAAATTTTTTTTAAGTGAGAAAAAAACTAATAATTATCTAATTCAACATGATTATTATGCTATGAATTAAAATATCTTTTATAAATTATGTGATTAGACATTAATGCAATTGTATTTTATTATAATTTGATAATTTGTAGTGATTAGAATAAATTATTTGCAAGAATTTAGTTTATAGATTATTTTTAAAAAACAATAATTAATTGGTTTAAAATATAGGTTATTTCCTAGAAATTTATTCTTCAAGATGCATCTTTCCGGCTTTTTTTAAAAATATTGTATTTTTTTAAAAATTATTTACCAAAATAAGTATTTTTTAAATTAATTACCAAAATGCGCAAAAACTACCACTAGATCCTACAGCAGCGCCGTCGTCTGGATGACGATGAGGATGTTGGGGATGCCGTTCAACTTACTCCGGGGTGAAGTAACGGTTAGTGCGGAAGCTTACTAAAGAGGGTTTAGAGAGAAGAGAGCATGAGAGATGGAGGCAAGAGAGACAAGATACAAGAGATGTATTCACAAATGAGGGACTTCTTTATTGCATAATACTTAGGATGGGTGGATACAAGGGAAGGGATGGATGAGATTAGATCGGGAGAGTATTGGATTCGATCTCCTCCCTTACAACCCAAGGGTGCCTTATATAGGCTCCAAGAGACTTAACCCTCAAGCAACTAAACTCATGGTTAGCTAACTTAACCATGGTTGGACACTATTACAGACAAGACACATACCTAATTGTCATGTAGCTAACATGACAATTGCCAAACTTATTAAGTACAAGCATGCTCTTCAACGATAGAAACCATCATTGCTACAATTGACCTATTTTTACATACTAAAAAAACAAATACCGACTCCTTTACATATTAAAAACAAACAACACCGCCTCATCCCACCAAAAGATGAGCAATAGTTATGTCTTCATGTGGAGAGTCTTCTGAATCTTGTGGGAAGTGGCCATTAGGAATGCCCAAAGGAAGTTCGTTGTCTTGATCCTCGATTATTGGAAGATAGTTTGAAGAATAGTCTCCCATATGTTGGAGTGAGATAGTTGCATTTACGCCTTTGAAGTGTCGATCTGAAGGTTTATTATACTTGAGGTTTGCAAATGGAATATCGATAGGAAGTACCTCTTTTCTTGAGTAGACTTTCATAGTAGAATCCTCCATTGCTAAGGGATAGTAATAGGACTGTCTGATGCTGATGAAGGTGAATGCTCGCCATAAAGAAAGTTGTTCAGTGACGGGAATAGTAAATGATCGCATTTCTTCCGTGAATACTTCAGCTTGAATATGCAGCTTGATACTGGAAATGATTTCATGAATAATTCCACAGTGATTTGATGTCTTGCATCTTCCAAGTATCCTTCTTCGTAACCTCGGTGGAATTGACTTGATTGAGAGATTGATGATCGCAGTAGTTTTAGCTTTTTGAATATCTTTGTCAATAGATATGAAAGCTTCCAAAGGTTTCTCGTAAGAACTTGATCCGTTTTGGCCTTGTAAGTATTAGTCTCACTGATCATGCCATATTGTAGTAGCCTTTCAACACCGAATAATATCCCTTTTATTTCTTGGTCGATCCAGAAGATAGATCAAAAAGATGCTTTTAACAATGAAGAAGCCTTTTTCACATCGCGCCTTGATGGCGGTGTGCTGAGTCTTGATATAGATCAACGGAGAATGCCATGCCATGAGGATGTATCTTTTCTCTGGCCATTTCTTGAAGTAGTATTTGAGTTTGGACAAAGTCTTCATATGCTGTCTTGAGAACTTTCTGTAAAATTATTTGTTGTACATCTTGAATAACTGGAGGGAACCTTTCAAGAGTTTCTTCTTTTTGTTTCTGATTTTGAATCATATGCTGGGATATTTCTTTGTAGTCTTCCGTTACCTTTTGGAGCTTTTTGTTGAGTTCTTCAATTTCTTTTTTCTTAACATCAATTTCAGTTTCTAATAATTTTATTGTTCGGTCTTGGGCAATGAAGTGTTCAACGGGTCAGTGGAGAATAAACTTTTTGTTCGGGGTTGATGTGATGTAGAGTTGTATGGGATAATGTGACTTGGTTTTGCATTTTGGTCTTGGAAATATTGACTAAGGTTTTTCATGGATTGGAGATATTGGGTATTGTTTCTATTGTTCCAAAGATTATCAAGAAGAGTTTGTTGTTCATGATCCAAGATATTGGTAGTACGGAATTTATGTTTTTTTGTGGGATAGTGGAGAATCAAGGGTAGGAAAAAGGGTTTCTTTTGTAGTCAAGGAACTTTAGACATCTGCAAAAATGTAATCCTCGTTAGTTTTTATAAATTGTTATTTTTTTTATTTTTTTGGATGATGGTGATCCGGATCTCCCACCATAGCAAGAACGCCGAATGGACTCGCTGGTTTTTGCAGCCCACAGCCTTACTATGCGGATGGATAAGCCTTTCGCTTTTCAATTAAGTTTATTTTCCTGTATAATTCTACTTAATTGATCTGCGATAATGTTGTCTTTTCCTTTAATATGTTCAATAATAACATGAAATCCATTTCCAACTATATAATCTATGAATGTTAACCATCCTGCTTTGTAGATAATTTATTTTCTCGACTTTTTTTATGATAAAAAGAAACAATAGCTTGACGATCGAGCTTCTAATAAGAATTCTTTGCTTTCTATAACAAATAATTTAAATTTTTTTCCATTGCTTTTAATACATGCTAATATTTCTAGATCTCAGTACTTGTTACTTTAGTATTATAAGTTCCACTCGTCATATCTCGCTTATTTTTTTCTTCATTTTTTGTTGATTCCTTTTTGGGTCTAAATTTTAAAACAGCTCCCCAACCACCTATACGACCATCTGATTCAATTATTAAGTATGAAGTTAATGGTGGTAGTTCTAAAGGTTTTATGTTGCTTACAATTTGTTTGATTTTTTGAACAAGTTTAATGTCTTCATTGTTGAATTTCCTTTCACCATTTTGTTTTTGTTTTTATTATATAATGGTCCAAACTCAATTTACTTAGATTTGGTATGAAGTTTCTTGCATAGTTTAATTTTTCCCTAAGAATGATTGAATTTGTTTTAATCCTTCCAATTTATCTGGCATTTCTAAAATGCTGCTTGCTATATGTTTCTGTAATTCTATTTCTCCTTTTCCAATAATTACTCCTAGAAATTCTATTTTTCTGCACCCAATTTTCATCTTCTTTTCAAATAATACTAAACCATGTTGTTTGCATTTATTAAAAAATATTTTTGAATGATTGATATGCTCCTTTATATTATTGCTAAATACTAAGATATCATCAATATAAGTGACAATAAATGAATCGCTTTCGAATATATTATCCATTTTTTTCTTTGAAAAATTTGAGGAGCATTTTTTTAATCCAAATGGCATAACTTTCCATTCATAATGCCCATTATGTGTTACAAATGTCGCCCATTTTCTACTTTCTGGTTCTAATTTAACTTGTCAAAAACCACTTTTTAAATCAAATTTACTATAAATGTTTGTTCCTTTGATTTTGTTTAATAATGCTTCTTTATTTGGTAATGGATATCTGTCATCTTCTGTATTATCATTTAGTCTTTTATAATTAAATACCATTCTGCTTTTTCCTCTAATTATTTCACTATGTTTATTTACTATAAATGCTCTAGTTCTATGAGGACTTTTGGTTGGTTCTATTATATTTAAATCCATTAATTCTTTTATATGTTGATTGAATTCTTCTTGTTCATATGGAGTTGCTTTTATTACTGGACAGGTTATTCTGATATCTGGATTTATTATTTCTAATTTACAATTTTCATTTGTCCTGTCTATGTTTTTAATTGGATTTTCTCCTATAGTTCCATCTTTCTTTAGATCTTCTATTATAGGTTCAATTTTATCTTTTAAAGGAGTTATCTGATTTAATTCAATATAGTTCATTGCTTCAATTTCTTCATCTAATGGGATGTCAATTTCTGATATATATGCTAAAGATTGTATTTTTGTTGTTGTTTCTAAATGATTTACTTTATTAAATAGCATTACCTTTTCTCCTTGAATAAATATTCCTCCTGTTTGATTTTTTATAAAATTCATGCCTAATAAAAATTTTATAGAATTTTCACTTGTTATTGGCTTAATCCAAGTATATGGTAAATTATATTTTTGATTATTTAAGATGATTGAGCAGTCTATTAATTTTTCATTTAAAATTAATTGATTTCCAAAGGCATCATTTACTAATGCTTTTTGTGTTGTTTTTTCTTTATATTTTAATGGCACAATATCTTTTGTTATATAAGTTTTACTTGCTCCTGTATCAATTATTCCTTTTTCTGAAATTTTAAATCCATCTTTAAATTCTAAGATAAAATCAATGTTAAGGAGATTGTTATCTTTATAATAAATAGTCATTATGCTTTCTGTTTTTATTAAGTTGTTGTCTTTTTCTTGGATTATTATATTATTTTGATTTTGTTTTGGAATAGTTTTATTTTTTAATTTTTCTTGTAGTTTTTGGATTTCTTTTTCTAGGTCTTTAATTCTTTTCAGGAATTGGTTTATTACTTCTTTATACATTATATTGTTTTATAAGGATTTTCTGTTTCTTCCAGAAAGAAATTTGGTCCTTCATTTCCATCAAAAATACTACATACATCACTATCATTTTCACTATCATTACTAGCTATACTTACTATATCAATTTCATCATGTATTTCTAGATTTTGATACATATTTAATCTTTCTTTATTTACTTGTGAATTTTTGCATTCTTTTGCATAATGTCCTTCTATTCCACATAAATAACATTTACATTTTCCTGGTGGTTTATGTGTTTTAAATTTTTTAACATGATTTGGTTTTGGTCTTCCTTTTTTAAAGTATTGACTTCTTTTTAATCCTTTTTGGTTTTTCCATTCATTATTTAGGGCTGGTACATATATTTTACTACAATAACTGTAATTTGATATTTGTCTGTTTGCTTCAGCTTCTAAACATTTATCTTTTAAATAATTAAATGTAAACATTATTGCTGGCCCTATTCCAGTTAAATTTTCATGTCCTTTTTCGATCCAATTTTTTAAAATAATATCTCCTAAAGGTTTAGGGAGTTTGTTAAACCATTTTTTAGTTAATTCATTATTTGTGAATGCTCTTCCTGTTTTAGCTGCTAATGTTATGTATGCTTGACTAAATTGAACAATTTCACCAAAGTTTTGGATTTGGAGTCTTTCTAAATCTCTAGCTGCCATATCTTGTAATAATGTGTCTCCTCTAGATGGATTAGTTCCTAAGATGATTTGTCTAATTTGTCCTGTTACATTATATGGGTTGTCAGCCATTTGTACCATGTATTGATATTCTTCTGAATAATTAATTTTCCAACTATTTAGTAAATCTCTTGCAGTTGTTCCTAAAAGATTTTCAATAAAGTTTGTTGTTCCTATTGAGTCTAGTGTATGGGGTATTCTTTCTAATGCATTTATGGCATCTGATTCCCATCTATCGATTAATTTTGGCCATTTTTGAGGATGGACTGTACTTAATACTAACATACTTCCTTCATTATTTTGTTTTGGCATTGTTTTTATAACTTCTAAAGGATCTGGTTTTCCTTTATATGTTTTAAAATTTTCTTCATAGTAATTAGTTGAATTGAAATTATGTTGTGATGGAAATTGCAAAGGTTGTGTTGTTCTGCTAGTTCTTTCAATTGTTGTTGGTGTTACTATTGTTCTAGTATTTGAACTTTCTGCTCTTTGATTATCTGAAATATTACTTGCTCTTGATTCAACATTCATCATTATTTCTTCTATATTAATTTCTTCTAATTGTCTTATCATTTCTTGATATTCTTCATCTTCTTCATTATTATTGATTTCTTCCATTATATAGTTTTCTTCTGTTTGTATTTTTGTTGGATAATTATATTTATCATATCTGCATTCTATTAAAAATTTTATGTCATCAATATCTTCTGGTAATTCTTCAAAATCAATTGTCCAGTCATATCCTGGATATATTTTTTCGATTATTTCTTCTATATCCATTTTTGTTTTAATATTTGATCTTTTATAAATTGTCTTTTTGATGAAGATTTCTTAATTTTATCATGATATTTATCAAGATAAATATTATTTGTATTATAATTGTTTGATTCATTGTTTCAATATTTTGTTAATATTGTTGATTTGATATAATTTAAGTTGATTTTCTTTTGTTGATTTAAGATAATAGTTGTTATTTAAATAAACTTTGATTAATTTTTGTTTTTAATTTTGACTGAAATAAGATTTGCAGAAAATATAAGATTACTACTATTTTGTAGTGAAATAAAATTTACTTCTACTTTATAATAGCTTGAAATAAATAAGAGAGAATACTTATGCAGTAACAAGATCCATAACATGTAATATGATAGAAGTTAAACTTGGTAAATAACTCTATTTGATCCATAATTATTGTAAGTAAAAACATGTTTTTGATTTTTGTTGGTTTTTTAATTTTTGTGGGTTTTTTAAAATTAAACTCCTTTTCACCATGGACATTCTCATGTCGGCTCATTCAACTCACTGCCTTAGGGACCCACTCGACCCTTTCCTCTAGTACTTGGGCGATCCTCTAGAGTCTCCGGCCTCAAAAGCCCCGAGTGTTCCACTTTGCATAATTACTCGGAAGTATAATTTTTTGAGATCATCTTGATTATCTTTTAATATATGAGAGTTCATCTTTCCAACTTTCGTAGTTCGGGACTTTCACCTCCACACTCCTTTTTCCCCTAAACGGACCTCCCGTCTCCTGCAGGTACTGCTTTGGTGCTCTCCAGTTTGTCTTACTCTTAGATTAGTTAGAAAAACTCTTTATATAAAAGATACATCTTTTAAGCTCAAAAATATTTTTCGAAGATCTGTACAAAACTCATTTTTTAGATTTTTTGATATGGGTTCATGGATCAAATAAAAAGCTATAATACCAAGGTAAAACTTACTATCTACATGTTGGGGACCCTGCTATAGGGTTTTTACCCCCGCATGGTAAACATTACCTGAGGGTTTTCGAGGAAGGGTTCACTGTAGCCTCGATACCACTGGATCCCATACAGATACCGCCGTCTCGGATCGACGATGAGGATGTTGGGGATGCCGCTCAACTTACTCCGGGGTTCATCCGGGGCGAAGTAACTAGCTGAAGCTTACTAAAGAGGGTTTAGAGAGAAGAGAGCACGAGAGATGGAGCAAGAGAGACAAGAGACAAGAGATGTATTCACAAAATGAGGGACTTCTTTATCGTGACAATACTTAGGGATGGGTGGATACAGAGGGAAGGGATGGATGAGATTAGATCGGGAGAGTATTGGATTCGATCTCTCCCTTACAACCCAAGTGGGTGCCTTATATAGGCTCCAAGAGACTTAACCTCATAACTAAACTCATGGTTAGCTAACTTAACCATGGTTGGACACTATTACGACAAGACACATACCTAATGCATCACATGTAGCTAACATGACAATCACCAAAACTTATTAAGATACAAGCATGCTTTCTTCAACGAGAAAACTACTTGTCTACTGCTTTTTACAGTATGGGTTATTATTATTATTTTTTTTTTATAATAGTTTTAGATATTATATTTTACATTTACAACCTCATAACTTTTTTAAATTAATTTTTTTTCACAACCCTATTTAAATTTTACAATGGCTTTTTTTATATAATATTTTACGTTTTAGTCCTTATAATTTTTTAAAATTATTTTTTTTTCTCACAACCCTATTTTAAATTTACAATGGTTTTTATATAATATTTTACGTTTTAGTCCTTATATTTTTTTAATTAAAATTCTTTCTCACAACCTTATTTAAAATTTACAATGATTTTTTAATATAATATTTTACGTTTAAGTCCTTATATTTTTTTAATTTAAATTATTTCTAACAAACATATTAAATTGTCATAATCTACAAGAATTCGTAATGAAATGGATATAAGAGAAGTCGGTTAGCAGAAGCGTTGTGGTTTATGTCGAAATGAAAGTCATAGTCGTCGGAATTGTCCCAATGCACCTGATCCAAGTAGTCGTTCGTAATATGTGATTATCGTATTTTTTTTAGAATATATGTTATCCTTTTCATCCGTTTAGGATATGATATGTGCTTTTTTTTATTGAAAATGATATATGTTAGAAAGAATTTAAATTAAAAAAAATATAAGGACTTAAACATAAAATATTATATTAAAAAACCATTGTAAATTCTAAATAGGGTTGTGAGAAAGAATTTTAATTAAAAAAAATATAAGCACCAAAACGTAAAATATTATATAAAAAACATTGTAAATTTTAAATAGGGTTGTGAGAAAAAATTTTAATTTAAAAAAATTATAAAAACTAAAACGTAAAATATTATATAAAAACCATTGTAAAATTTAAATAGGGTTGTTTAAAAAAATTAATTTAAAAAATTTATGAGGTTGTAAATGTAAAATATCATATATAAAACTATTATAAAATTAAAAAAAATTAATAATAACTCATGTGTAAAAAAGTTTATGCAAGTACAACGCATGGTACTTTTTGCGCATTTTGGTAATTAATTCAAAAAAGTACTTATTTTGATAAATAATTTAAAAAAATATAATATTTAAAAAAAAGCCGTATCTTTCCATCTGTAGGATAAAACCTTTCCTATTATGCCATAAATATAACTATTGTGATTATTTCTTGTTATATAAAGAGAAGAATATTTTAATTATTTTGTACATTATTTAGCGTTCATGGACAAGCAAAACAATAAGGCGACATTGGAGTATTTGTGGCAAGAAACACGTCGAAGGGCAGTTGTATATGCTATTTGCTTAGTTATTTATTGGTATGTGCGAAAAAAAACAACAGCAAGAAGCTATCGATCATAGTATGAGTTCAAAAAAAGACAGAGTTAGAGATAAAATAATGAGCCGAATTGTTGGTTGTGAAAAGAGTCGGAATATAATAAGGATGGGACCTAAAGCTTCTGGATTTATGTGCTATGTTAGAAAGACATGGTGGCCTACAACCAACAAGACAAGTTTCAATTGAAGAACAAGTGGCTAAAAGTCTTTATGTATAGAAAAGAAAGGAGCTAGTGGAAAAGTTGGTGCTCAGTCCTTCTGGCCATTAAACATCAAACATATTCATCAACATCACGGTAATATTTTTTTAAATTTGAAAAATTAGTTTTTAGGATTTTTGTTTCTCGTATATTTCATAAAGGAACAAGTTATTTTTCTCTAAATTTTTTTGTTTATTTTTTTAATAATATTTATGTTATTCAAGTTATTTTAATTATTTTATATTTTAGTAGACCTAATCAAGCATCAATCCATTGTGATGATGTAAATAGCAACATTTTTTTGTCCTATACAAGACAATAATGTATAATATATTTCCAAAGGAAAAATAAATGGTTGTATTTGAGAAGAAACAAAATTAAAGTATATAAATAAAAATCAAAATAATAATTTTAATATTTATTAAAAAAATCTACTTAAAATGTGAATTTAATCGAGATATTCATAATGCATGTGTTTAAATAGAAATAAGTAATTTTTATTTAATAATAAGAGTATAATTGGTAAATCATATTATTATATATCATTTCCCTTCCCTTCCATAATCAAACAAGGTTTATTAGAGAACTCTCATTTCCTTTCCCTCCATAAAATTTGTCTACCCAAACGAGAGTTGAACCCGTCCTTTTCTTTCCATCACTTTCCCTCCCATTCTCTCCCCTTATTTTTCCTTCGACTTTTGAATCCAAACACTATGCTAGAGACGTCCTTAGATATCAAATCTAGAAATGCCCATAGTACCCGTTGGAATTGTTGGATTACTATCCAACGGCTACAATTCATTCATGAATAGTTTGACATAGCACCAAACAATTTATACAATAATCATGCACAGAAAATAAGCACAATATCTATATAAATAATAGCCATTGGATGGATCATCATCCAACAGTTGTAAATAAACACCTATGGTGAACAATCATTTGTGTACGTACCCAGATGACTTAAATCCTAAATATATATCTATATATATACATATATGTTTATTCTTTTTTATATATTTACACTTATAAAATGTCTATATATTATTGAAGAAAGATTGCCATTCAAGCCCATATTGTTTGCTCTCATTTATCATTAGTGCTTGAAATCTCAAATTTTCCAATTAAACCTTGCATTAGTTACGACAGTATAAAAAATTATATACATAAGCTTTGAAATATATAATCTTATGAATTTATGTTTTTATTTATAAAAGAAGAACTAAGGTGGCTCATTTTATATTTTTTTTGAAAAAATTGTAGCTTTAAAAACTAGGAACAATGGAAAAAAAAAAAGACTAATTAAAAGAAATGAAATATTAACTCTCTTATTATTATAAAGGTAGTTAATAGTTGCTTTACAATTTTTACAATTTTTATATTTTTATATTTTTAACATAATTATATTTCGAATACTCTCTTCCGTATTATGCATGTAAAAAGAAAAAAAAATTGCCTATATTTATTTGGCTCTTAAACCTTTCAGAGATTTATAAGTTGTATGAAATGCAAAATAATCCTTAAATTACAGCAGTGTTTATGTAAATAAAAAAAGTCATTTAAGGGTAATTATATAAAATCAAGTTTTATTGGCTCTAGTCATTGAGTTCTCTCGTTTTTCATGACCAATTATTTGATTTATTTTTCTTTAACACAACAAAATCACAGCAAGGCATTAAAAAATAATAATAAAAAATCTAACAGAAATGTATAATTCTCAATCTAATATATATATATATATATATAATTGGAATGTAGTCATTATCTCTATAGAAATTTGATTACGATGGAATTTGATTCTGAACTGATCCATTTTATATATATCCAAAAAAAATCAAAGAATAATGGCAAAGATCACAAGCAATGTAACTATAGCAAAAGTTAAAAAAGAAAAATACAAGCCGGTAAAAGATAAAAACACAAGACCAAAGCAAGCATATGAACATGTTACAATCAATCGATAAATTTTCGAAAAATCAAGATTCTCGTAAACACATTTTCATTTCTAATTTTACCAAAAACACCTACAAATGTGCTAGTATATTACAAATAAACCAATTAGTCGATGCCCCCGCATTTTTAGATGCAAATCAAAAGCAAACTAGTTAATATGATAACATATAGATTTATAAAATTCATGTTCATTTTTGCAAACTTAGTCAATATATATGGACTATTAGTCACTTGAGTAGTTGAGTGACTTCATTAATATATATATATATATATATATCATTACATCTACACAAAAAAGTAATAGTTATCATTTATAAAACAAGATAAATATCAAACAAATGAGTTTTCCAATCAGAAGAACAGAGACTTGGAAGGAAAAATTCATTGAGAAATGCAAGCTTTTAATCCTCAAGTTTGGTGTCATTTATGAACATCAAGATTTGTTTAATTGAAACTTGCATTTGTTTATTTGGACAGATGGGAATTTCAACATCTCAGATCCAGATTTTTAGACATTCTGTTTCTCAGATGTTTCCATTCCTTTCTGAACAAATGCATCAATCTATAAGACCATGCCAAAACATATATAATAATAATGCTATCCTTTTGCATCTGCACCCCTCTAAATCCAAAATGTAAAAACCAAAAAATTATGTACAATAATGAGATTTTACAGGGGTATGTATGCAAAAAGAAGTCCAGATTGACAAAGCTTACTGTCATTCATGAAGGTTATGATATAACTCTCAAACTAACTTTGTGACCAAAAAAATCATTTAAAGGAATAAATTCAATTCCATGATTTGACTGGGTTATATCAGAAGTAACACTTGTCTTCCTGTCATAAAATCAGGTGATAGTAATTATACAACAGCAGAAAAAAAATGCAAGACTAAACCAAACTGTTTGTATGAAAATATAGTACCACTGCAATCAATTACCACATCCAGGAATTTAGGCAAACAGTTTAAGCCTGCAAAAAAATCCCACCCAAAATCTTTAACATCATTTGTACAGTTTGATTGCAAGAACTATGGAAATTATTTCTCTTACCTTGTCATGAATTTATAAGAATGTGCTGAATCTGGATACTGGATTAGTCACTTCCATGAGATTAAGTTCTGATAAAATTCCAGTCGGCACTTCGTTTGACTGAAAAACTATGGTAATTGTTTATCTAATTTTGTCATGGTTGAATCTTGAATCTTGATAGTTCTTTTTATCTATGTCTGTATGTCTATGAATTCTTTTGTCAATCTGTCACTAGTGTAGACAATAGAAGAGAGGGTGCACAGCTTCTCTATTATCATTTGAATGTACAACAACAAGCCACACCTTCTATTTAAGGGAATGCGCTGTTATAAATACCATGATTAAACTTGATTCAGAGGGAAAATTCAAACCCTTTTTCTCCCAATTTCGTCTCTTCTCTCCTACTCCTTCCTCTCTGAAATTTGATTTTTGATTGATGAACCTCTAGAGGATTTCTCACTAAATTATCCTTGATTCATTGAGTTAGCTGTTCATCTTCTCCAATCTTGCATAATATTAGTATCAGTGCTGGTGATTCTTGGCTGTGGGTTGGAGCTCAGGATTCAAAACCCTAAGATGGAGATACAATTGTATGTGTTCAAGAAGTTTGAAGAACTAATGTGAAGCTTGATTAGGGAGAATTCAGAGAAATATGTAAAGAGTTCAGGAATTCGAGCTCAGAAAGCTAAGGAGATGAAAGAGTTAAGCCTCCAAGCTTCCTTTATTGATAGTTCTCAGAATAGTATTTCATCGAACCCTAGATTGGCGGGTGATTCTAGTGGTAGACATGTGATTCCACCTAGGTTTACTAGGATCGAATTTCCAAAATTTTCCGGTGAAAACCTGAAGAATTGTTTGCATAAATGTGAACATTCTTCAGTGGTTTAAATGATGAAATTCTGTTACTGGTCAAGAATTTTGCACCAAGAACATTACAGCAGGCAGTGAGTTTGGCAAAGCTGCAGTAATTAACCATTGAAACAGTGAATAAGAAGAATAGAGGTCAAGAGAAAGCTGTAAATCTAATGCCACATTCACTACAACTCAGAAAAATATGAAGCAAATGACACTGAAGGGTTACTACCCACACCTAAGAATCAGTTCCATAATGCTAAAACATTTCAAGGAAAGACTACGAGACCAATCTCAAGTAAGGAAATGGATGATGAAAGGGATAACGTTCTTTGTTTTTATAGGGTGATGACTGTTGGGACGTAGTGGTTAACTCAGGTCCATAGTCCCACATCGCCTGTGAGACGCATTCTCTCTACCTTCATATACCCTTACCAAACCTTCCCCACAACTGCAGTTATGGAGAAATTAGGGTGGTGGGTCCCTATGTAACATGGTATCAGAACTGGGTTTCACGTCGATGCCGGGCTGTGCCTTGGATGAGCTAGGATCTTGGGTCCCACATCCGCTGCGGGCCTGTGGGGGTGTTGGGACGTAGTGGTTAACTCAGATCCATAGTCCCACATCGCTCGTGAGACGCATTCTCTAGCTTTCATATACTTCTACTAAACCTTCCCCACAACCGCAGCTATGGAGTTAGAGCGAGTGAGGTCCCTGTCGTAATCAATGACAAGTGTGCACCAGGAATGCAAAAAGAAACAATCCTCTAACTGATGTGTGTTCAGATGAAGAACTTGATAGTGACGAACAGCAGAAATTAATCATGAAATTTACACTGGAACTATGCAAATTGGGCAAGATAGTACTGTACCTCAATCTCCTTAAATTCCTTCACAGGATTGCCTATGCATTATGATTGCAGTATAATGAGATTATCAGGAACTACAGTGGGAACTAAAATTCACATCTTGATCGACTCGGGAAGCATAAAACTTCTTAGATGAGTTAGGAAGCAAGATAGAACATTGTTCATCTGTTTCAGTAATGATAGCTGTTGGTAGCGTGCAAATTAACCTCAATTTGCAAGACTTTTACATGTAAGATGCAGGGAATTGAATTCACTGCAGATTTCTTGTAGTTACCTTCGGGAGCTTCCCAAATGGAAAGTGCAGTGGTTAACTCAGTTAGGCCCAAGAATATCTGACTTTAAAGAGCTTTGGATGGAAATCAGAGTTAATAACAGTTAGCAAAGTAAATACGATTAGAGCGTGCAAAATAGTAATTAATAGTAATGAAAACAATCAAGATGAGATGAACTGTCCAAGCCTGTACTAGACATGCAGTGCACTGGCGTCACACCAAATTCGGCTCCTGCGTGCAAAATACACCGCCGTCACTCTGTGTGTTAGGATCCTAATGCAAGCATATATACACACAAGAGAGTGAGGATCATCCACTGGTCAAGCGGGCAGTGCACATGGGCACATGTGTAGAAAACCTGCCCATTAACATTAATTCAATGGAGCAAGAGAGAAAACATGTATAAGTTGGTGTAAAGCTTCCTTCTTTTTTGATGTGGGACTAAACTTTATACTCAGAACTTCAAAAGGCTTAGGTTTGGGTGTAAAAGTGGATTTTGGGCACTTTTTGCATTAGGCTTGGACTGATATAGATCCAATAATCCCTCACAACACCCACAACCTAAGTCATTACCATAAAGTGTATGAATATGTGCAATTTACCAACTAATATGAAGAAATCAAATTTCAAATGATGACTTTCTGCCATAGAACAAAGATTCAATGAGGATAAACGAAAGACAAAAGGAACCTTGAGCTTTGATAAGATTAAAGCTAAGGTGTCTTTCAACCAGACTTGAACCTTAGTCTTTTAACAAAATTTCCAATTGATAAAAATAGTAGTGATCTAAGTCTTGAACTACAACCCTTGAATCAGAAGTTCAAGTTATGTGATACTTGAGCAAAGTCAAGGTCGGTCTGTTACATGCCCATGCGCTCCAAATTCTTTCATAGAGATTACTAAAGAGTTTACTCGTATACTCTCATAGCTGTGGCTTGACAACTATTTCCACATGAGATCTCCAAGAGATCTGTAGTGTAATATCTTATTTAAAATAGCCTTTGATATCATTAAGAGCTATGCTCACCCTTAAACCACTACATGAAAGCACACACCCTAGGAATGTGGTGAGAATATATCTTTAGTGGAAATTGTGCTCTCTCAGTCAATCAATCAGATATTTTCCCTTGAAATTTCTATCATGGGATCTCCATTCAAAGAAGTAGTGACAATATTATTATTAACCTTTATAGGCTAAGGCCCATTCCTTCTGACACATCGGCTATCATTTATCTCTATAGCCCTTTAGTTGGGCAATCCGCAAGATTTAGCTCTGACTTTATATATTTTCTGCTCACAACATTATGGTTCAATTGTCTCCACACTGACTTATGATGGATCTAAATATACTAGTTCATTTTATCATTAGTACTTTCATGCTTGCATAATTCATTAGCAAATTTTGAATCATAATGAATAGCAACATGAGTCATACAAGAAGGCGTGATATGAATATCAAAAGTGAATTCTAATCTATTCCACTTTAGTATAAGTAAAGTCAAGTACAACTAGTTCAGCTTCCATGATGTTCCTATAATTAATCTTCTATTTAGCCAATTTCCATTGGATGGCTCTTCCTCCAAGTAAGAATACTTGCCTTGAGGTATATTTTAGATTTACTAAGTCAGATATCCAGTTAGCATCTGTATATCCCTCAACCACATTAGCGAAACTAGTATAACTCAATCCATATAACATAATACTCTTTAGGAATCTAAGAACCGTCTCAAGAGTGGTCCAATGTTCTTGATTCGGGTTGCTAATGTATTTGCTTAGTCTAGTTACAACGTATGTAATATCAAGTTGGTTCTATTTGCGAGATACATGATAGATCCTATGATCTGAGTATGGCGATCCTGATCAACAGGTTCACTTTTGTTCTTTTAAGGTGAACACCAGGATCATAAGGAGTGGCAATAGGCTAACAGTCAAGATACCCATATTTCTCTAACACTTCCTCTGTGTAATGAGATTGAGAAAGAGCAACAACAGATACAGATTTAGTAAATTTGATTCCTAAGATCACATTAGCTTCTCCTAAGTCTTTCATGATAACCTTAGTATATAAGAAATTCTTAACAATATTGACTAGGTTCATGTTAGGAGCAAATATAAGTAAATCATCCACACAAAAACAAACAATGACACTCTTACCATCCACAAATTTGTTGTAAGCACACCTATCATAATTGTTTACTGCAAAACCATAAAAGATAATTGTAAAGTCAAACTTAGTGTGCCACTACTTAGGCACTTACTTAAGACTATAAAAAGACTTCATAAGTTTGCGGACCTTGTTCTTTTGTCCAGGGATAACAAAACCTACAGGTTGTTCTATATAAATCTCTTCTTCTAGACTACCATTCAAGAAGGCAGTTTCTACATCCATTTGATGGATTTTAAGACTGGAAATAGAAACAAGAGCTATTGGGTCCTAATGGTGGTAGTGCAAGCAACAGAGAATGGATATCAACGTAATACATTGTCACACCCACCCCTTCTACCGAGGTAAATGTGGCACCCATCAGTTAAAATTCCCTTTTAACTGGAAACTGACACCCTGTTTTAAACAAAATCAAACCTACAAATCACAATTTATAATTTTTACACCGACTACAGGATTCAAATAGATAAATACAACAAATATAATTACTCAAATTTGCGGGTACAACCGCTATAATATCACAACAACAATAAATAGAAAAGAAAGGAAAGGACCCACTGCAATCCCTGGACTCAACCCCGACTAGCTCTATACTCAATCAGTGCAATCTAGGGTCCCCGCCTCCCCAGCACTACAAAGACATTCAGCTGGTCGGTAGTGGCTTAATAATTTTTAAAAAAACTTAAATACAGATGTATATAAAGTATATAAATACAATCGCTCAAATAATTTTTCCAACTTTTCCAAAAATACCGTAATTCTAGCAAAAATACAATCTTTAAAGAACTCTTGAAATATAAATTCAACATAAATCAACATTAATTTGATTTTCTCAGAAGACACAAATTTTGTGAGAGACTGTCCTCATCACAATTCAAAAATATAACATAAATCTCAAATTCAAAATAAAGCAATACCCAACACTCACCCAAAGATAACATGGTCTAGAAAAACTCTCTAAACCTTCGCCGTGGTCGTCGGCTAGGGTTCGAGCCGCCAAGGAACTCATGTCCTCATCGCTGACCCATCGGGCTCACCGTGCCGGCGACTCGGCCACTCCGATGAATATCCAGCTCGGCTCTCCGCTCCCACCGAACCGCCCCTCAGAAATCAATACTGCGTCCACCACGCCACCTTTAAAGGTCGGCCTCGTGGGGACCCTACTACTCAGCTAGCTTAGTCCCGCCACATCGTCCCAAACCAATATGTAAATGCAAAGAATAATACAAATCAGAGTAAATCATATCACAGTCATTCTTATCCAGGACAAACATTCACAAGATCAATACATGCATAATACTAGAAAAAGTCCAAATTCAGGACACCATTCCTATACCAGAATGAAAACCGGCTCCACAAATATTGTCGATGAAAAAACATTTTAATACGCAGATATGATTTCACAAATCATTCCAAAATCAAAGCATATATACCCATCCAAAAAAATAATATACGTAATCAATAATTAAATCACATATACATGTATTTTTCATTATTCACAACACGTATAATTATACAAAACCGTGTATCAATACGGGTTATCATGGCACATCGTAGGGAAAAATAAATATAAGTATATTTCGACCTTATACGAAATTAAACACGATAAAATGAAATACTTAAACATTTATTTCCAAAATACTATCCATTACAGTTATTTCAAAATAATAGCCACTACCAACTCACTCCTGTGTCCTCGAGTTCCTCATGACCTTAACCCTCCCAAGACTAAAACAACACCCTAATGTAATAATATAATAAAAAAATAAATACCACATTTAAATAAAAAAAGAAAACAAGAAACAATAATAGACTTCTATCGGGCCCACTCACTCCAATCGATTCAAACCCCGACATCAGATAATCAAATTGGTCTCCAATCGCACTTAAGTCAACTCAATTTGAGCTAGCACCATTCGGGACCAACCTCGAACCAACCTCAATTCCACTCGAACCAAACTCAATTTCACTCGAACCAGGGTTTAATTAAAACCAACCAGCCTTGAACCAACTCAATTCTTATACAAAATATATTGAACCAACTTGGTTCAGCCCAAAACCCTTAGCCCAACATCCAAACCAAACCCAAATCAACTTCAACTAATTCAATTCAACCAAACCATTCAAGTCCAACCACACTCAACTTGATTTGATCAAACCCAACTCAACCAAATCAAACCCAACTCAATCAATTCAATTCAACTCAACCAAATCAATTCTAACTTGGTTTGATCCAACCAAATCAACTTGGCTAACTCAACCAATTCCAATCTAACCATCATCATTAACATCTTAATCATCATAATCATCAACTTAATTAACTAAACCAAACCCTAATCTCGGTGTTACGCTACAGTAAAACCGAAAATCTCATCCTCCATTTCAAGCAATTTCAACTCAAATACAAGATTTTTTCAAATAACTTCAAGCATTCATCATCAATCAACAACAAACCATGATTATTTCTACTCAAATCCATCATTTTATTCACCAAATCCACAATATATATACATCCATTCATACATAACTTAAGTTTTCAGCCGAAATTCACTTTTAGTCCCTCAAAATATAATTTCTTACAAAACAGTCCCTGAAAAACTCACCAATGGTCCCTGAATTATGAAATATTATTGTTTAAAGATCCTCACAAATTGTCCAATGGTTCCTAAAGTATAACACAGTATTTCAAAAAGATCCCTACCGCCTTACCTTTCAGTCTTGGTTTCCATAAACATTTCATATCAATCCTTTTTCTATTACTCTTTAACCCAAAATCTTTTAAAAACTTTTACATTTAAGTCCTTAATTTTTCCACTTGGGGTTTCTTAACAAGATTACTCTGTAGAAAAATCTTACTACCACTGTAGTAATACCCTGAATATATTTTCCAACAGTTATCCACAGGTTCAGGGTATTACATACACAAACATTCCTTTTGCTTGAACCCTTTTGTAATTAACCTAGCCTTGAACTTTCAATGGATACACTAGGTCTTAGTTTCTTCATAAAGACGCATTTAGCCTAATGGTTAGAGTAGTAAGGATTTAACTGTCGTCACTCATGATTGAGTTATATTCATCATCTATGACTTCCTTCTAGAATACAAAATTAACTGAAGCCATAACTTCTTGATATATGGTAGGAGTATCCTTAATCATGAAGGTCAGGAAAACATCCCTTAGGTTTTTCTCAATCCTTCTTCTCTTACTCTACTAGGTTCTTCTACAAAAGTTGGATCAGGTCTAGAAGAGGAATAAGAGGTTAGAGGCACAAAAGGAATTGGATGCACAACTGCTTTCAAAGGAAAGATATTCTCAAAGTAGACTATATCTTTAACTTCAATAATGTTGTTCCTAGCAATCTCACTCACTTTTGAGTTGATTACTAAAAACCTTTCAACATTGATATCTAGAGCATAGCCTACAAATACTGTGTCAAGGATTTTAGAACTAATATTTCTAGTCCTAGGATCAATAATTTTAACCTTTGCTAGATATGCCCACACTTTAAAGTAATCGAGCTATGGAGTTCTTCTTTTCTAAAGTTCATAAAGCATGGTGCTTAAATCCTTAAAAATGATTTAGTTAAGAATAAAGCCAGCTAAGAGTAATGCTTCCCCCCACAACTCCTGGGTTACTCCAGAACTTAATAAAATGGCATTCATCATGGCCATTAGAGTCGTGTTTTTCCTTTCAGCAACTCTATTGGATTCAGTGTGTATACGAAGTAGTAAACTCATGGATAATACTATTCTCTTCACAAAATTAAGACATGGCATTAAAGGTATACTCCCTGACTCAATCATTAAGAGGATATTAATGGTTTTCCTAATTGGTTTTTGGCTTTAGCTTTGAAAACCTGAACTTACCAAGGACTTCAACTTTGGATCTAATGAGGTATGTGTAGGAGTACCTAGAGTAATCATCGATAAAGGTGATAAAGTAACCGTTTCTAACTATGGTGAGAATTCTGTTAGAATCACAAATATTAAGGTTTACAAACATTTAGTTTAAAAATACAACCAGATACAAAGCCTTTTCCTATAAACAAATCTCCCTTACAGATTACACGAGGATTGGCTTCTAACACAATATTATAGTCAATTTGGATAAGCATTGATCCACTAACCAAGCTCCTCCTAATGTTTGTCATGTGCTGAACATCTAGAGTAAGGACTTTCCCAAACGTCATCTTCAAGTCAATACATCATCGCCCTAGCACGTAAGTTACATATCCATGTCCAAGAATTACACATCCTCTACTAGACACAATCAACACAAACATGGGTCCCGGGGCCCGGGGGGGAAGAGGGAGGGTGGTGTCCACTTCTACCAACCTAAAGTCAATGATGGACTATAGGAGGGGAGCCTAGGATCATTCTAAATTAAAACCTAAATGTTCAGTGCTAGTATATAGCCCATAATCTTCATACCTATTCCTAATCTCTTTTAGAATATGGTAGAGTAAATCTGACTGGTAATATAAAATCATGCTATTATTTAAATCTATTTCTAAAACATATTGACTATATTTATTAAGATATATATTTCTAATATAGTTATATAATTCTACTATATCCATGGGTTGAAACCCACAAGGTTAATTATAATAGCTATTATAAACTCATATATAAACTCATATAGATATATACTTAAAGTAAATCCTAAAAATACCCTTACTAGTTGCATGGGTTATTGTCGTAGCGAAACCCAAAAGGACTTATAATAATAACTATTTTCCCTACTAATTTATATATAGTAGACACAGGAATAAATTCTACTACGGTACCTGTAGAAATAAAATCTACTTTAATCATTAAGACTATAAAATTAGAATAGCAAATTAAGAGCAAGAAAGCAGTTTGATTAGAAGGTGTTAAGAATTATCTTAGGGTAAAATTAGAATTCGAACAAAGGGCAGAAAGTTTAGTAGAAATTAGACAAATAGAAATAGTTAATAATGTAATCACAAAACATAGGGTATACATTAAATGGAGAATATATGACCCTGAAACATATAAAAGTAATTTAGAGACTTTATCTATATGGAAAAAAAACTAATTCATAAATATAAGAGTATAGAAGCTTGTTATACTTAATGGAATTTAACATAGAATATTTGGATTTAGCATTACCCCGAGCTAATAATAGGACAGTAAATAAGATAGAAGAATTTAGCTTGAATTGCCACTTTTATAAGAAGTTTAAACATATAGTTCATAGTGATAATCCTCGGCTAAATAGTATAGTAGATATGTTAAATAAGATAGAAGATTTTGCTAGGGAGTTAGAATTCGGAGATAATCCCTATAATTTTGTTAATAAGATTAGATTATTACTCTTGGGAGATTCACCAAATGCCAATTATGGTAAACAACAAGTAGAGGCCATTAGAAAATTAGAACAAATACAAATAAAAAATCAATCTTATATTAAACTTTTCTTATTAGATTTTATGTACTATAGTTGTATAGTAGGATGTTTTTATGAAAAGACAATCGGAGATAAATTATTTATGAAATTACCAAATCCTTTAAGAACCCTTATTCACAAGAAATATAAAGAACTACAAATTTTGCCCCAGCTAGATAACATTTCGACTAGAATTAAATTTGGATAATTTTACAAACTTGATCTTTTTAGATGAACAGAGAGTGTGATCATAATTGGATTAAAAATAGTGGAAGTACTGATAAGCCATGTACTTTTTGTAATTTATATCCTGCTTTAAAATTAAGATATAGATGTAGTTCTTGCCTTAAAGAATGTTGCAAATTTTGTTTTAGTAAACAAGAACCAATTACCACCTGAATCTTCGTCTATAGAACATAATAGAATAAATAGGTATGAAACCTAGGAACTAAGAATCCTTTATTTAGAAAAACATTGTAAGAGATTTAAATGAAAAATTGGAAAGGTTAGAAAATGGAACTAGATAGATCGATCCTACTAAATCATCCATAAATTACTTAAGAAGTTAAAAATACATAAAGAGTCATTCGGGCTAGTATGAATAGGATAACAGAAAGAGAGACATAGATTAGAACAAACTGAAACTAAACCTACAAAAGAAGTAATGAAAGAAAACAAATTGGTCGAAAAAGTAATAGAAGAAAGCAAGCTGATAAAGGAATCTGAAGAATTAGAAGAAATAGACCAATAGAAACCCAACACTCAGCCATTTCCCCAGTTTATAGTATAAAAATATCTTGTAGATTACAAATAGAAGAATGGAAATTAGATATTATAGGATTAATAGATACAAGATGTTCAAATACAATTTTAGACAGAAAATTAATATCTTTAAAATATATTAAGTCATTACCGATAGAACAATAATACAAAGCAGAACAAATGGATTAAAAACTTTTTACTTATACAAAACAATTGGCCCCCTGTAAAATTAGTTTTTTCAAAGGTAGGGTACTCACTAATTATCAACATTTTAAAGGTAACATTAGTTTAAGAGATTTTCAACTACGAAAAACTAGATTCATAATAGGATTAAATATTTTAGTTAATTGTTTCCATGAATGTACTATCACTCCCTTAGGAATTAGTTTCTTAGGTGTTCTTTTCTTACCCTTTAAGTCAGCAATATTAGAGGAACATAATGGAGCCCCCACACTTTGTTGTTGCAACAATTGTAACCCTAATAAGCCTTGTGGTGATAAGGTTAGAGAAAATTTAGAAGAATTTAGTAAATATAGTTTGTTTGATGAATTAACACTAGAACCGCCATTAGGACAATTAGTAGATCCAGTCTTTATTTATAATTTAATTTCATCTGGTAATTTAGAAATAGATGACATTTTAAGTAAACTAGGAAAAGAAGAAATCGCAGGGGAAAACACTGGAATAGGAATAAGATAGTTTGTAAACTAGAATTGAAAGACCAGAATTTAGAATCCAATATAAGAAAATAGAATCAACAAATGAAAACATTAGTGATTATAAAATGCATATAGATGAACTGTTAAAATTAGGGGTAATACGTAGAAGTACTATTAGACATAGGAGTCCGGCTTTCATAGTCAATAAACATAGTGAACAAGTTAGGGTAAAAGTAGAATGGTAATGGATTATCAAAGGTTAAATGATAATACAGTAGGCGATGCATATAACATCCCAGATAAATCAGAACTTATTAATAGTATCAAAAATAGTATGGTATTTAGTAAATTTGATTGTAAATCAGGGTTTTGATAGGTTAAGATGGACCCTAATAGCATAGAATGGACAGCATTCACACGCCCTTTAGGACATTTTGAGTGGTTATTATGCTTTTGGTTTAAAAAATGCACCTAGTATATTTCAGAGGAAGATGGATAGTGTTTTTGGTAAGTATAGAGACTTTGTTTGTGTTTATATAGATGGCATTCTATTACATAGTAAAAGCAAGATAGAACACGTTGGGGATTTAAAACTAGTTCTTAGTGAATTCTTCAAATATGGGATAGTGATTAGCGGTAAAAAAGCGCAGTTTTTTAGAAGCAATATAGAATTCTTAGGAATAGAGATAGGTAATGGGAAAATTAAGTTACAACCTCATATAGCTAAAAAGATCTTAGATACGCCACCAATCAAGGATGTTAAAACTTTGCAGCAATTTTTAGGTTTAGTCAATTATGCTAGATCATTTATTAAAATCCTAGGAAAATTAGTAGGACCTCTATACAGTAAAAGTACATCAATAGGAGTTAAGCAGTTTAACATAGAAGATAATAAACAGATTGACAAAATCGAAGTAGTTAGAAACTTACTAAATTTAAAACTTCCTCTAGATAGTGATTATTTAATTGTAAAATCGGATGGTTGCAAACTAGGATGGGGAGCAGTTTTTAAAGCTAAACCTAATAAGTATGCATCTAAGTTAGAAGAAGTAATTTGTAGTTATAATAGTGGAAAGTATAAAGAAACAGAGCCAACACATAGTATAGACCAAGAAGTGTTAGCCGTAGGATACATATTAGATAGTTTTAGATTATTTTTAATTAATAAAAAAGAAATTCTAGTCAGAAGAGATTGTGAAGCTATAGTTAAGTTTTTTGAAAACAAGAATAGCAAAAGGATTAGCCAGCGTAGATGGTTAGCATTTAAGGATAGAATTTTAAATGGCAATTATAAAATAATTTTTGAACATATTAAAGGAAAAAAATAATAGTCTTGCAAATAAATTGTCTAGATGTATTTTCTTAGAACAAGTCTTAGAAAAACCTCCATAATTTATAAATTTCTCCTTTCAATAATGATAAGCACTGTAAGTATAATCCATTTGCTTGTCCATACGCTTTGTGATATATGGGGATTACAAAACCAGTAGGATCCTCTGTATCTTCCCTAATGTGGGAGCAAAGCCCCATGTACCAAACCTTAGTTGGTTCATACGCTTAGCCATAACGGGGATTACAAAGCCGGTAAGTTCCTTTGAGTTATGTGCTAATGTGACAACTAAGAAACTTTAACCTAGAAAATTAATATAAAAAGAAAGATACTAATAAATATGTATTATTACATGATGGAGCAGTCTTTGAAGAAAAGTTCAACTTTCCCGAGCACCAGAACCCAATTCCCAAAAAACCAAACATGTACCCATTCGGCTCCTCTTTGTCATTTAATTTGCCCTGAGTCTCATGTTAGATTACTAAGAGAGAAATTATATAGATAACCTATGGGCAAACAAACATAACCCCTCTTTCCCAAAAATTCTCACCCAGTTATGTGATTACATCCATTCTAAAAATCTCAAAAAACAATTAAATGATCCAAACCTAAAGCCAAGATAGCTTGATGCATTTCTAGAGCTCCAACATACCAATTAGATATTGGTTGGAGAGGTAAGTGATCACAAGCAAAAATTGGAAAAAAAATAGAAAAAGAATGGGGAAAAGAGAAAATTGAAAAGGAAATATGGAAAAAAGAATGGGAAACTGAAGTATACAAAAAGAAGAAAAATATGAGAAATTCCCAGAGGTTTTAAGTCCAATAAAAACAATCATAATGAAGATGGTTTATTCTAAAAAGCATGTCAAGAGTATTAACTTAGTAGAAATATTGCAAGACATGGCAGCATCAACACTTCTTAGGCAAGAAGGACTTAGTTTTTGCCTAACCAGGTACAAAGGCCAAGCTCATTTAGGAACTCAGGCCTGCATATGTTCTGAAGGATTCTCTATAATACAAGCGACTATCAATCTCTTAGAATGGAAAGGAGAATTTCAGGTTGGAAGCATTATTGTCACTCCAGACATATTGTTTGAATATGGCCTTCTGAAAAAATTGGTCATCTCCTACGCAAATCTTATTCATTATGGAAGACCTAAAGTTTACATAATACACAACACCTCAAATGGTGCCATTAGCCACCTGAACAAGATCGCTTTTTGGCAACTTGCATACATTTATAAGCACTCCAAAAAGTTTGAATTATTCCAATTTTAATTACTTCAATGACAGAAATTGGTTCATAATTTTAAATCATCGTCTTCAATCACACACAAGAAAGACTAAATTCTTCATCTTTGATCAAGAACAACAATCAAAACATCAATCTAAAGCCAAAACCTGAATAATAATTCTCTTCAATAAAAAAAAAAGACTTACATTGATGAGATAAGCCGTGCGCTGCCATCCGGATCCTAAGATCGATCAATCAAGACATCACCACGCAAGCAGCTGCAATCCAACCTCGGCTCCGGTAGTACCTCCACGATCGGGAAACCCATTGATGAAACAACCTCGCAAACCCTCCAATCAGCTCTTGAAACCTAGCGAACAGGAGGAAAACAGGATCGATGAAGGAGAAGAGATCGAGATCGATGAAAGCAAAGAGAAGGCGAGAGAAGATGAACGTTGGGATTTTGATTTTGATCCGATCCGATCTGCCACACAGTTGCCATGAGATCGTGTTTTTAACCCTATCTCGAGGCATTTGTGCGGTGGATAACAGAGGACGGAAGCGGGTAGATAAAATTGCGTTTTAGTCCTTGGGTTTTCATTAGTTAGAAGAAATTATTTATTGTTTTTTTTCCCATATACCCTGGAAAATATCCGAATTGCACTGTGGGTTTTTGCCTTGAAAATTTTAGGACCCTTGTGGCACGTGAGTCACGAAGATGATGTAGCTTGTATTTATGATTTAGTCCTTGGATTTTTGTAATTGGTGTGGGCACACACCCATAGTTTTTGGCTTTTTATTATATGCCCTTCAAAGTATCTGAATTGCACTTTTAAGACCTGCACCGTGTAAATTTTGTGCTTTTATTGATATTTACAGTCAATTTTTACCGTGATTACCACTAATAAAATCATATGCATTATAATCACATGAAAAATATCTAATATTTTATATTTCATAAAAGTACTACGACTTGTCCCACATAGTTTGGCTAAAATTTTTTAATAATAAATAATTGATTTTTAAAATATATATCTATATATTAAATATGGACAAATATCAAGATGGATACAAGCAACAAGTTGACTCTTTAAAATATACTCAATATTTACATTTGGTCTTTAAAAAACAACAGTGATATATTATTTTATAAAAATATTTACTAGCTATTGTGTAATAGCTTGTTCAAATGCTAATATAAAAATATGTGTTTTTAAAAGACCAAAAATGAACAATTATTTCCATAATTTAGGACCAAAATCAACACCTCACGCATCAACCATTGACTCATTTAAAAATAAAGAAATGACAAAAAATTTATCCAAAATTCGTAATTTGATTATCTTTATCATAACTGATGGATTAACTCAAATCTATATACCAAAAATTTAATTATTTTATAAAATTTTGTAAAATTTTATATTTAATTCTATATATTTTTTATTTTTATTTTATATTTAATTCTAACATAAGAGTGCTTTTTAGTGTTAAAAAATGATAAATAAATAAAAAATTATAGATTACAAGATACGAATACTAAAGATAAAGTATATATATATAAACGCACATCATTACAAGTAAGTACAGATTTGGAAATCTCAGGGACGTTTTAAATCAAAAGCTGCGTTTGGATCTACGACGTAGCAGAGAGCAGCGGCTCCTACGTTCAGTAATGACAAGAAATGAGCCGATGTCCGTCATGTATGGACGTATCCCAGATTTCAAAGTCTGGGGACGTAATGGCTATATATATATATATATAAATTCTAGGAAAGATGAAAATAATATCATGGTACACAGTCAGAGCGCTATTCTAAGCATCTTCAGACGATGCAAAGGCCGAGCGCCCTCAACTTCCACCCTCCTCCCACTCCACTCCTCCCTCGCTCTCTCCCCAAATGATCGAAGATCTCGCCTCCAGCGCCGGAGATCCCTCCGATGGAGCTCCGCAATCGAATCTCCTCGTCACAGGAGCTGCGATTCGACGGTTTCGGCACCGGAAATGGTGCCCCTTTGATGGAGGACCAGACGAGGAGGGAAGGCCATCTTGATCCTAGGGTTCCAGCTGGTTCTGGTGTTGGAGGGGCGAAATACAAGTCCATGTCTCCGGCGCAGCTCCCGATCTCGCGGTCCCTTCGCCTCACCATCCCGTCTGGCTTCAGCCCCTCCGCGCTCCTCGAGTCCCCGGTTCTACTCACCAACATGAAGGTTGGGGTTTTGTCTACTCGCTAATTATGATCCTTTCCTGTGTTCTTGTTTCACGGTTTAATCGTCTCTTGAGATGCTTTTTGCAATGTTTAGCTAAGTGTTTATAGATTTGTGTATTTTCTCTTGATTTGGAGTCTGTGCAATGTGATACGTTGGTGAAATACTGATTCTTTGTGCTTCTACTTGATGTTAGGTTATTGCAAGTGGGGAGTTAAAGTTGCTAAATGTAACTGTTTTACAATTTAAAGCTTGAATTTTGATGGATAGTGCACGGGGTTTAGGCGTATTTTCTATTTGCTTTGTATAAGGAATGATCATTTGCGTATAGATTTCTTTTTGAGTGCTTGAAAAAGTTTAGGTTTGTGATTTTTGTATTGAACAATTTGGTGGATTGGCTTAGCTATGGCTGGTAATGAGATTCCATTGCCTACTTTACTCATTTCAGGTCTGAACTTTATTGAGACAAATATGATTGCGAGTTTCACTAAAACCTACCTATTGAACTGTCCGAATATGCCTTCCTTTGTAAACCTTCCATTTTGTTTTATTTTGTTTTGATTGAAAGGCATGTCCACGATGCCTTTTTCTTTGTGGGTTCTTACCTTATTCTTCAGTGGCCTATCTTGTTATGACATTTGGGAGAAGCTACACGGTGCGTTTAGAGAGGTTTTGTTGTTTCTATGGTTGGAATGCTGGTTTATTCGGTGAATCGTGGAGGCTTGTTTTCTACGAGTAGTTTAGAGAGAAGAACTGGTGCTGTGTTTCTCTTCCTTGAGAGTTTGGTGGGTAATAATCATGAAGATTTATGCCTTTCTGACTGGGTTTTAAGCATTTGTAGCAATTTGTTAAGGACGTCATGCCACGTGCAAAGAACTTTCCAAATAAGATCAAGATATGGAGATTAAAACTATAAACAGGTAAAGAGCTCAACATTATTCTTATTTAAGTGATTTTGTTTGTTTTTCAGATCGACATTGTGAGCTCAAGTGATTCTCCTGGCCAGTTTAGCTGTGTGTCATATTCTAATGGTGTCGCTGACGACGTGGCGTACAGTGTGCATGCCTAGCTCATCTGCAATTCTTACTTTCTAGATTCAGAAATTCTATACTGATGGTAGGCGTGATGGCTAGTTTGGAAGCATGAGATCCACTCATTGAGATTTCTTCAGTGTAAATTTTGCAGTGTAAGGCAATAGTTAGGCTGGTATGGTGGTTTGTCCTTAGTATTATCCAACTGTTTATATTCTTCACAAGTTATATTATTGTAACTGCTCTAACTAGGCAGCTTTCTTCTTGCTCTTATCGCTAGTTGTGATGTACCCTGATAATATAGAGATCATGAAGTCTTTTGCTGCATCGTCGCCCTATTGAGTCCTGGTTTCTTTCAATGCCCTTTTGGCCAGGATTAACTTTCTGAAGTTTCTGATCCCTTTTGTGAACAGGCAGAGCCTTCTCCAACCACAGGGACTTTCTTCATGCCTTCTATCATAAGGGGTCCTGCTAATTCTGCTATGTTATCATCTCCAAGGGATAAATCTGAAGGTGACGGACACTTTGGAAGTTTTGAATTCAGACCCAATACCAGATCAAACCTTTCCTGTTTGGCACCATCGGTAATTCTCTTTTATCTTGTATAATACTTAGAGAAAAATGATATAGTAGCACTCTACATTCCTTTGATAATAGATGCTGATTGGCCAAAGGGTTGCAGAAATGATCTCATTTTTCACTCCCTAAGTAAGGGTTATGATTTTCAAATTCTTGAGGTTGCATCAACTGTGAAGCTCAAAAATTGAAGACACTATTCCGGTGTTGTACATAATAATAGTCTTTAGATACAAATTTATTTTATCTTTTACATATAAACCCAGAGATTATAATTATTTATCTCTTACCACTAACTTTTTGATAATTATGTGTACCCATTGATCTTTATTTAGCATATTGTCCCCACTTTTAATGCATGATACAAAAATAGCATTTTTTTTTTTTAACAGTTTTGACTTGGTAGCAACCTTATTATTTGGTTCGATCAACAATAATGATATTATCTTCTGATTAGGAGTTTATACATGGGAACTAATATTACTGAAAAGAAAATGAGGAGAATGCTTGGAAATGCCAGAAAGTTAAGGATATAGAAACAGTAGATTAGGAGGATGTTCTATTCATTTTGAGCTGAATATATGTCACAAACTTATCAAAAAAGTAGAATACAATATAATGTTTACGGTGCACTCGTATAATTCAAGACACCCAAAACATGTCTAGATATAACTCCCGCACCCATTTCCATGCAATATTCACTTATTAGTTTAATGGGTTAAGCCACTTTAGAAACTATTTGATTTTCTGAATCCTGCTTGCCTGGGATCTCTTTATTTATAGCATAGGCAAATCCTAATCCATGAACCAATGTATCTGTTTTCTGCATGTGGTATGTGAAATAGGTTTTCTATAGCCATCCTCGCTAGAGCCAAATACTTAGCCATATTGTTAAAAATGTTTCAATTTGGTTAATGGTTTGGAGCATTTAACAATTGCCTAAAGACATTCTTTTGTGAGCCTTGAGCTCAATCTCGCTTTGATTTTGCTTATCATTCAGGATGCTTCCTTTTCTGCATGCATGCTGTATTCAATGCAGCATTGGCCCTGAATGTATTGCTTATGTGCCAGGACATCTATTGGTGTGGACATTCTTCGCAGGAGTTCTGCGTTTGACGCAACAGCATGAAACGCGATGAGCATCAAAGGTCACCCCTACTCCACAGCAGTAGGTCAGGCTCCCAATTTTCATAGGGTGTGAAAGCTGAGAATACAGCTTTCTCTTGAATAGACATAATGTGACAGGTCCAGGTCCATCTATAGAGCAGTGCAGTAGCAGTGAACGTATCATCTGCAGGAAAAGCCGTCAGTACTGCCAGCACCCAGAGGCTGAGGGATTCAGATAGTTTAGAGTTGGTGCCTTTACAGCACAGATGGCACTGCAGGTCTCATGCCCTCAGCTTTAGCAGATAAGCTATCTGATGATGGATATAACAGGCGAAAATACGGTCAAAAACATGTTAAAGGAAGTGAATTTCCCAGGAGCTATTACAAGTGCACACATCCTAACTGTCAAATGAAGAAGCAATTAGAGCGCTCTCATGATGGACAGATTACAGAAGTTGTCTATAAAGGTCATCATGATCATCCTAAACCTCAGCCTAATCGTAGAGTAGCCATTGGTTCAGTTCTCTTAAACCAAGGAGAAGAAAAAACTGATGGATTCTCTTCTTTGGTGAATGATGAAGGTATGGTATTCTTCCACTGCATTTGCACCATTGAATAAATTATCTATGTATACTTGTTCATTCATAACTTAGTCATATCTTTATCATTCTTTCCAATATATGAGAAACAGTGTTGCCAAATGCTGCACGGACAACATATACTTATCGGCTGCACGATGTACTAATGGACGCGAGCTCTCCCGTCTCTCAGTAAGCGATGAAGATGCAGAAATTGGTGGTGCTCGTCCAAGCCATGTCGGCGAAGATGGTGTTGATGGCGATGATCCGGTGAATCTAAAGCAGGTGATGGTGAGAAGAAGAGAATTCCACCCATTATACTGTAACAGGCGCCTTTAGAGCTGCCTGCCAGAATATGAATTAATGTTTTCTCTCTTATTATCATCTTCAGGAAGAAAGACATGGGTATTATTGATGCAACACAAGTTGGTAAAGTTAAACGCGTGAGACCACGCGGTGAGTCGTGCAAACAGTAAAGAGTAGAGTTGATATCTAGATGACGTTTACAGGTGGGCGTAGCATGGAAGGCAGAAAGTGGTAGAAAGGGAACTAATCACGTATGTGTCTTCCTCAGCTACTAGAATTGTGCTTTGACTTTTAGAATTAAGTACCTCACTCTTCTTCCATTTAATGCTATCTGACCAGGCAGCACACTTCCTAAACAAACTTGTACTTTTCTTCTCCGAAAGATATACTTCTTGCCTTTCCTCAAATGTTAGATTTATACTGGAGATGAAAGTGATTAGTTGCTGTAACTTTGCAGATTTTGTTAGTGTCCACTTGAACTTTAGAGATGCAGCTGGATGAGTTGGAAGGTCCATAAAAGCAATTTTAACTCTTTTGGTGTGATCATGATGCTGAGAATCTTAGCCTACATTACTGCATTAAGTTATTTACAGTAGCTTTTGAAACAACTTTTGCAAATGCTGAGGCAGAATGAGAGTAGATGAGCGAAACCTAGTCTCACTGGCAGGAGTTACCACAAGTGCCGCACCATCACCGGGTGCCTGTAAAGGAAACATGGCGTTGAAAAGAGCCTCGCATGATCCTAAAGCAGTCATAACCACATACGAGGGTAAACACAACCATGATGTACCTGCATCAAGGAATAGCTGCCATGAAACTACTGCCCCGCCCCTGATTGGAGCCGGCATGAACACTCTGAACAGTCACATGACCGTTTCTTTGAACGGAATATTAAGAACCTGTGACATGAGGTCCATCTCCCATCACTACAACCAATCTGATGAAGCAGACACATTAAGCCTTGACCTCGGTGTTGGCATCAGTCCAAGACAGAACTCATCCAATGAGAAACTCCATGCACCAGATACCCAACAAACCCAGAATCAAATGCATCTCACCATGTCAGATTACAACAAATCAGTGGCTCAAGCAACTCCAATGCCGATGTTGTATGGAAGCTCAAGTCATAACTTGTATCGGTCTAGAGAAGACAAGGAGGAAGGTTTCACTTTCAATACCCCAGCTATCAACCATGCGGCAAACCAGTATTTCCCGAACCCAGGAAATCTAGTTATGGGTCCATAAAAAGTTCGTCTTTGGTGATTCAACTGGTTTCCATTAGAGTTAAGCACAAATCAGTGTTGTTACTTGCAAGTTGTATAATTGTAACATAATTTTTCCTCATGATTTCTGCTGATGGATGGTTTGTTAGCTACTGCAAAATCAACAGCAGGAATCATGTTTTTGGAAAGTCTTGTCTTGTATGTTGAAAAACAAGATTATATTGGCCTCAGTGTTAGCTGTATATTAATCAATTATCAACTGTTGTAATTGTTTCTGGATTAAAATAGTTGTTTTATGTACAAGAATTACCGAGTTGGCAAACTCGGAAAACAGCTCTTGTCGATGATTTACTAATAATAAAAATGGTCTTTTGATCATAGACTTTCAATCCTGAAATAAATTATTTATAAGATGTTTAGCTTTTTTAACTGTGACTTATTATAAAATTAAAAAAAAAAGGCAATGTACAACAATTTTAATACATATGTAAATTAGGGAATGATGTTGGTTAGTGATGAATAAGAAGAAATTAGTGCTTAAAAAATGCAACATAATCATTAGAAGATAACTTAGCAAGATAATGATAATCATTGTGGCTTGACTTTCAAGCAATAAACAAAGAATGCATGATAGAGAGTAGAGACAAGTTGAATAATTTAATTGATCCAATAGAGATCTAAGTTTCAAGTTATGAAGTAATTAAGGAAATTTTAAATGACTAGATTAGTCTTTAGACAAGATTATTTTAAATCACTAAATTTAATGAATCCGTCGTACTATATTTGGATGAAATAATAATCATTATGCACAAACTATTCATATATTATCATCCCAAACAATATTGTTATGTTAGCATATATATGATAACAGTTTATGACAAACAACTTCAAAATCTTTGATCGGTTAATATTTGATTATTTTTTAACTCAATCAACATTCAAATTAAAGAATAAAATTGTACAATTTAAAATAATCCTCTAATATCAAACACTAAGCTTAAGTGCTTCTTCTCAAGTCTAACAAAAGATCTTTCACTTCACATTCAGATTCCCAGAAGCATGAGACCTTTTCAATTCAAAGCATTTGACTTCTATATGTAGCCACATCATCATATCTACAGGAATGAGGAAACTTTATCATGGCATTCAATCTATAAATCATAAATCATAAAGAATAAAAATATTCTCATAAACATACAGAAAGACCAAATACAGAAACCATAAATTAATGGGACTAGATTATTAGCAGAAATTAGATTACACTGACAATGTATGCATGATGCATCTCAAGCTTTCAGCTTTACAAGTTTACAACTTCAGATTCTTCAGCTAAAGTAGTTACAATCAAACCAAGATTAAGAGTTCTCTCTACTTTTTAATCATTTTTAGTAAACTACGAGAGATGCAAAAGCATATACATATATGCCTACTATACTTATTGCCTTATATATGTATTGACTACTCGCACAATACAGCAATCAAGGAAGGGATTCCAGAATTCACTGTGGCACAGCCTGAAACTAGTGAGGACACAGCATCTCCATCGCAAGCACAAGACACTCCTCAGGCTCTGTTCTTGCAACCAAGATTGCAGGCAACGGCCGTCTTCTTACAAGCCTATAGTTTCTCACAGTAGACACCTCAAGCAGTAGCTTACAGCTGGTGGCATTCACCAATGGACTCAATGGATAAGGGGTGAACCCTGCCATGGTGAATCGGGACTTCCATTTGCCAAGAAGTTCATGTCGCTCAACTCGTTCTGCACCTTCACACAATGCAATGGTCAACTGCTATAGCTCTCGCACAGCAGTGTTGGCTCCACACACACGCAAGATCGCTCATTGTTCTCCCTTGGAAGAGCTACATCGATCGATTCGAAGATGGCAGTGTAGTAGTCAAGAGTCTCTACAAAGCGTGGGAAGAATGGAGCTGTGTTAGTGTTGGATTCTTGCTCTACCAGAGTCACCACCTTTGGAGAAAGGCTCTTGACAAGACGAAGAAGCCGGTCACGGTGATTCTCCGTGCTCACGCTCTCGTCCGGCATGTGGTGCAACTGGAACGGGAAGTTCACGGCCAGTGCCTCACCTGACCGGATTTCAAGATTGTTGAGCTCTACCTCACAACCAGATATTGCAGCAGCATTGAACTCAAATGGTACATTGCATGACTCTGCTAGCCGAGATAACCTCTTTCCAACAAGGTGCAAACCACCTCCCCTGGCATAAGCTGATACAGGGTCATCGACTCCGGTAATCCTCAAACAAGGAGGGCCACCAGGTCTTGCAGCAAGAGCTTGGATTAGTGTCACCCATTGGCTACCCATTGCAATCTGGAAATCAATAATGTGGACTCTTTCTTCACCCTTGACAGCCTCAGCAATGGCACCATTTGCAGACATGTAACCGAACTTGAAGAAAGGACAGACTTCATAAAGAATGTGCATGTAAGAAAGCAGTTCGGAGCTTGCAGGTTCTTTGCACTTCAATGCTTTGTAGATTGAGCTGCCAGATGAGGCCAACCTTGCGACAAGGCCCTCCAACAAGTAAGCACCCAACCTCTGTAGTGGCTCGCCAGAAACCGATACCATTGGCCTTAATTCTGTCATCAGCCAGTCGGCCACCGGCATATCATTCTCTGCTAAAGCTCTTGCACAAGCGATAAGCCCCTGTCTCAGATCTCCTCGGGGAATTTCCAGTATCTGCTTCCACTTCTCAGGCTCCAATATAAGCTGAGAATTGAACGTGCCCTCAAAGCTATCGATTATATCCGAGCCAGGCCCCAGCATCACATTTTCTAGTTGCCTCAGTTTGTGTTTTAGATCAATCGGATCTTCGGTTATACATGAAACACTTATCGGAGATCCGTAGTTGTCTGATAGGCAATCTTGCTGTGATACAGGGCTCTCAGTGGACGGAGAGTAACTAAGAGTCGATGGAGAGGTATGAACTGTATAGCCTGCAGATGTAAAGGACTCTAATGTGCAGTACTGCTCATGAGATGTCTGAGGGACAGTGCTTTTTAATTGCGAGCAATCACCGGAGTAACTGTTCCGCAAGGATTGGTAGTTTGGAGGAAGCAACTGGGAGTGTACTTCTCTCAAAGACATTGAGTTTTGCTGATAGTATGATTGCTGAGGCTTTTTCAAGTTTTTGTGCTTGTCTGATGCTTGCATAGATTTATAACCAGCTGAGTGCTTTATATGAGATGCTATCATGTCAAGCTCCCATGAATAGCAAGATTATTGACAACAAACTAAATCTTCTGGTCTCTTTCCTGTTCTCAACCAGTAAATTCTTGCCGCAGAGAATACAATTGCCTTCTAGCTTCTTCTTTTGAATATGTTCATAACTTCAGACAGGAGTGTATTCTTCAATCTGCAAGAGATATTGTGTGCAGGATGAAGAAGCAGCAAAACAATAAGATTAGATGAGCAATGGCATCAGTGGGAATTCCAGATTTCTTTCTTGAATGAATACTAGTTATAATTCAGTTATGGAAAAATACTCCATCTGTAGCACATTTAGAACTGGTGCATGAATTAGTAACAAATATTATCATACTAATCTTCATACAGAGCACGAATTAGTAATGAATACAAGTTATACTTTGGTTAAATAAATTGCAGAGTTTTTCTGACATTATGAGCAGAGTTTTATGCTCTAGTGAGCATAACAAGCAATCCAATGTAAGTAATGCTAGAAAAGATGAGGAAATGTCTGCAATTCATGCAACTAAAAGTCTAACATCATGCCAATCTCACATAAAGCTGGTAGATCCACATCTTTTCTTTCCAAAAATCAACATCAAGGATGCAATAAGAATAAACTTTCAACATATGTAAGGATTTGACACTTACATTGGTTTTATTTAATCGCAAGGATTTTAAGATGAGATTGAGATTCTAAACAGAGACAGATAACAATGAAACATGAATGTACGAGAACCACATGTTACTTCAACTGACAAGATCCTTTTCAAAACCACATATGTAAGGTTTTATTTAACCTTCAAGAGGACGGTGACAACCTACACATCTTAGCCAAATCTAATTCGTCTGAACACATATTTACTTAATATTCAAAGACACCATGAACTTCAATATAAAGCTGCTTGGTATCACAGACCAAAATTGAAGGAAAGACAAAAGACAAAGCAAAATCAACTCATCCTACTTCCTGAAAAGAACATGACCCTATCAAACAAATACCTTCTTTTCTTACAAGAAAGGGTTGTGAAAACAACTTGCCATACCTATACCAAGGAATCTATCAAAAGAAACACACACACACACACATCTTTACAATCATGAAAAGTAAAGCACACACCAAAAATATTCAAAAAATTTAACAAAAACAAGCAAACCATAAATTTATAAACCCTAATTGCCACTCCAAACTCTTTGTTCAAGGGACAAAAGCAAAAAAAACAAGAAACACAAACAACTCCTAAGAAAAGCTCAAATTTTGACAACAATTTCACAAACTATTCTCCAAATTTACCCAAAAACACAAAGCAAGAAAACTTTTTTATTAAAAAAAAAAATGACAAGAACAGAAGAAACTGTAACCTTGAAGCAATCCTATATCATTCAGCAACAAACACCAATTCCAGTGAACCAAAAACCACAATAGAGAAAAAGAGAAGAATCAAGATAACAACTTGAGGATCAAAACTCCAGCTAAACATACCTCTGTTTGGATCTCAAGTAATAGAGCCTTAGGAAAAGGAGGAGTACTACTCCTCTTCCTCAACCTTTGAAGGTTAAGAGCTTGGGCCTGACATTATATTGCCCTTGGTCTTACACTCGAATTACACAAATGCCACTAGTTCTACACATGATGTCATCTCACATCATATTGGACAAGATTCCCCCACCATTTTTTACTCTTAAAAAAATATTAATTTGAAAGGAAATGACATAACTACCCTTTGATTCAACAACACTCCTTATTATGACTTTGAAAGTAAACCACCTTTAATTTTCATTAATTATATCACTAAGCTAACTTTGTCAAATTGACTATCAATAAGCCAATTATTTATCTGATTAGCATTGTTATTTATTATTTTTATGATTAATTAAGCTTGTGCTTATGTAAAACTAACTTAATCAGATTTAGATTCAAAAGTCAAAGTTTTTTATTTTATTAATTTATTAAATACACCTAACCTATTTATTACAGTAAAAACATAAAAAGAAACTTAAAATAATGCTATGGTATAAACATGATATTTAGGCATAGAATATATAATATGCCATGCAATATGAATTTTTTTATAAATTATGTCATGATTTTAGTTTTGTCCCATTCTTGTGCATTTTCTCATTTTGTCATGATCTTACAATTTGAAAATCCTGGTCCTAGGAAAAAAATATGTAGGCCTAATTAAAAACTCATTTAGGGGGTTTTGTGCAAAAGAAACTAAAAAAATAAATGATGATAGCTACAAGAAAGCAAAATAATAAGGATTGGTGAAGCTTTGATGATGAGGTAGGAAAAAGATGGGAGATTGTAAATAAGTTGGGAAAAGAAGGGTAGTTTAGGAAATATGCATCTCCAAAACCGAGGGTTGAATTTTGTGGAAACCAAGGGGGTATGTTGTAAACTTGGCTCTGAAGAATCAGAGGGTTGAGAGATATTGTTCGGTCAACAATTTGAACTTTGTTTGACCCACGCGGTTCCGCGGTTTTTTTTATTAAATAAGTAAACAAAATTAAATAAATGAATGAATAAATAAATAAAATCAAGGACGGAACCAAGGGGACTAGCAGGAGCTTCAACCCCCTGGTTCTGACAATCCCGTTATTTTGACCCCAAATCAGCCCCTCTTGCCATTCACGATCGCCCATAGTTTCTTTGCCTGTAATTGTAACTCTTTCATCCCCAAGGCTGAAGGGTCAAGCTCTCAAAACGACTCTTTATCTCCTCTCCTTAAAGTATGCTTGTTAGGGAAGAAAAACTCGAAAATGAGAATTTGAAATCCATGTGGCATTGGATTGGATTGTTTTTAATGCTTTGTGATCTCTACCGATTACATTGGGATCCAACCACATATTTAAATCAATTATGTTTAGAAATTAGAATTGGTGGACTTGTGTTGTGTGTGAGACTTGTGGTCCAGCAAGATTATGTTTTATGGACTAAGGAGATAAGGCAGTTAGCAGATTTAAACTAAATTCTAAAAATTTTTTGAATTGGCATCATTGCAATTCTGTACATTGGTTAGAGATAATAGTGAGTATATTAGTATTTTTTTTCTTTAATGGATCATATATTGCTTTTTAATGTAAACTAGAATGAATGTATAAAATTTTTGGGTGAAAAATATAGAACATGATTGGTAAATTTTTGTGATATGACTACAACGTGTTTGATTAAATGCCTTAATGAGATTATTGAGATGTAATATTGAGAATATCAAACATTACACATTAGTATATATCACCATGTATATATGTATAATTAAATAAGGTTTAGTGTTAAGTCAACAAAACAAAATGTGTAAAAAAAATATTATATCTACATAGCAAAATGCATAATAAAATAAGTTATTTTAATCAAATATTACATTGTCACACTATTTTTTGTATTGTAAACATTTGTTATATTGAATAAATTTTCTTTGATATTTTTCCCTCAGCCCCTCCTACCAATAAGTCTTTGTTCCATCCCTGAATAAAACACAAGGTAAAACATATTTAATTTTATCATTGCCGCCACTTGCTCAGTGTAGTGATAAATTACTTGGCAGTGTATGGGCAAATGGGGGTTAAAACCCTGTGTTTGCATACTATAGTAAAACTATTTACTGGTCCTAGTATAGATCTTCTGTGGAAGAAATCTTATTCTCTTTTTTTCAAGTTTTTTGGCAAAAAATTTATTATTGTAAAGTTATGATATGTGATATATCATGTTGGATGTATATAACAGATTTTTATCACCCCACATATTAGCTCACCTCGTATGATCAATCTTTAAAAAGTCATTAAGGCATCATAATTAATGTACTTTTGTACACTTGCACCTTTGTAAAAAAAAATCAAAAATATTTAAAAAAAATATTTAATTTTTTAAAAAAAATTCTTCTGACAGAATTATTTGTGGTGATGTATCACCATTATTATTAACACTACTTCGTGTCTTTTGCTTGTTTTTTGAAAAATAAAATTTGGGAATTTTAATATTATTTGAATTTATATATACATATTATAGATAAAATTATTTTAAAAGTACATAAAATATTTAACATTCAACAATTTGATATGTTATTTTTATGGCAATGGTTTACACATGGGAATGATAATTAAACGCATAGATTAAACAACAATAGAATTATTTTTATTTTTACTAAGTGATTACTCATAAAAGAACTTTTTCCCTACAAAATTAATCAATAATTTTTTTGGAATGACAATGCATTTATTTCTAATACAGAGAAAAATAATTAAAAAATAAATCTTTATATAGTTATAATTTCTTATTATTAGAGTCATTAATGAATTCATATTGTTTGCATACCATACATCAACCCCAATAATTTAAAGACAAAGAGACGTGAATAAATAAAATTCTATTAATATTTATGTTTTGCACCTCTTAAAAAAAATTGTTGCGATTTTTAAATTGATTAAGTTTTTTTAGAAATATATACAAGGAATTAAGATTTATTTTTATGATTAAAGAAAAAAAAAAAAGAAATAATATCAACATTTAATGTGAAGATATAAAATGTTAAAACAAGGAATCTTTCTTAATCACTTTTTTAGTATTTGAATTATGTCTATAGGCAAATACAAAGCATATATTAAATTAATGGACACAAGTTGGAAAGCAAGAAGAAACAAAGATTATAGTGGGAATCTCTCTTTAGGGCAACATTAGGTCCCACAAACCTTATCATCTTGAGTGTAAAGGGATCAATGATCTCACAACACCTGTGAGTGCCTCTTTTTTTATTGCCCTTCACTGTCACTAATCAAAACTGTAATTAAAGTTCCTCATAATATGATAAATTTAAGTATTTAAAAATAATCCATCCATAGTGTGACATAAAATTATTATAATTTTATTGTTTTGCTTTAATACTTAGTGAGATTGCTTTTTGTTAGAATAATAGAAAATAATCATGTGAACAAAAATGACTTGACCCAATAAAAAAAAAAAACTCTAGATGCATTGTTGCGTCTAACTAGTATGATTTTGACATTTTAGCAAACATGACAACTAAATGTCTCTTGCCTAGTGGTATCATTACTGTATTTCCATTATGATATAGCTTAGTCAATGTTGGTTTTGGACCTATGAGGATATAATAAAGAGTAGTCCATGTTAGATTTACTTTAGAAAACCAAAATAATATTGAGAAGAAATGAAAGGGAAAAATTGATGAAATAAAGAATATATTGTACTTTATTTTATAGCAATTTATTTCCCATCAATCAATTTATAACCTTATCACAAAGATTAAAGAGTCATGTAAAGGCTAATGAAAGCTTTATCCTAAAGGATTGAAAGGTTGTGACATTAAAGTATGACTTCTAACCTAAAGTGCAAAAATGGCATATATGCTTATGAACTTGCAAATTTGAAAAAGAGTTCGAGATTTATTTATTTGATATAAGTATATGTGTTTATAACCTCTTGATCTATTGGCACCGGATCTCTTATGTCAAGTGTTTATATTTTGTTGAGCATGACAGTTAGAATTTTAGCTCACGTAGAGTGAAGGCACATTTATAGTAAAATAGTAATTTTACACCTACTCATATTTTATCATATATATATATATATATATAAAACTTGAGATTATTAATTAACAAAAGTAAAAAAATACTAGGGATAAGATACTATGTGCTCTGGGGGTCGATGGTTTACTAATAACATACAATGAGCCAAAGAAAAATGGACACAATACCTAATTAATGCCTTGCTCTTTATTTCCATTCCTTTTAAAATAATATATAATGATTTCTTTTTCAAAAGAAAGATTTGTAAGACTTTGATGTTTGGCATTGACTTTATAAAAAAAAAAAAAGAATTATATTCTCAAATATATGTGAATAATGGAGAAATTTGGAAATAAGCAATTTTTTATTTTTTTATTTTATTTTTGCAAGAATTATTTATTTATTATTGGTGAGACTTTGATGTTCGGCATTGACTTTAAAAATGAAAAGTAAAAAAAAAAATAAAGAATTATACTCTCAAATATATGTGAATAAAAGAGAAATTTGGAAATAAGCAAATTTTTTTTGCAAGAACTATTTATTTATTTATTATTGGTGATGTTAGTAGTACTTATTCTCTTCCTTGTAAAATTAGAGAATAAAATAGATATAAAATTTAATATTGATATAAGGCACTTGGATGCTATTTTGGTTATATTTTGCTTTATTTCTTGGTTTATATTAAAATACCAAGATTAAACCCATCAAGAGATAATTGAAAGCATTACTACTAAAACAGTGAGAATAATTTGAATTGGTTGGAGCAATGAAAGAAATTTAAATACGTATTCAACTAAAATATATATGTTGTTTATATATACATATCGATCACTTACTTATTAATACATAGACAACTATTTCTCTTATTAATGTTTACATATTTAAATTAAATTTTTCCTAATAATTTTTTTCAAAATAGACTCAATTTCAACCAAACAAAAATGATCTAATTTCTCAATCTCAAAATGAAAATGATCTAATTTCTCAAATCTCAAAATGAAATTCAAACCCAATATCATCTTTCACATCAACTTTATTTTCAATTATTATTATACTCACTATTTTGCATTAATATATCATTGTCTAACACACATATTCAAATGCAAAAACAACTTCACAACTTCCCCCGCAATAATTTGTTTATGGAAGGTTGTATGACTTAAGAAGATCATATAGCACAATTTTCTCAACAAGGCCAAATAAAAATAAATAAATAAATAACTCAAAATCATGCAAATACCTTTTTGTCCATCTCTAGAAGAAATATTAAAAGCAAGGAAGTCAATTGAGAATGTCCCTTTTTTTCCTCCGAAATAAAGTCCGTCTGAAGCTAAGAAAAGCAGGCATCACGAAATTTTCGGTGAAGCCAGTGAGAGCGAGGTTCTGCATGCATGAGTCTTTGAAATTATCCGTACATAACCACTATTTACACTCTCAGAAATATACCTTCACCTAAAATTTAAACTCTCACTAATTATAAAAAATTTTATTGGTAATTTGGTTCCAATGGATCATTTGATAGTTTGCAATTGAAAATGTCCTCTTTGTGGACCCATTGTGAGGTGGAATGGTTGGCTTCTTTTCCATGCAAAAGGGCACTATCTAGAAGACATGAAGCCATGAAGGGTATTGAAGTCAAGGGCACTGACATCTAGGTCTAGTGTTTCACAAACTATTAGCAAACCATAAAGTTTAGTTTGCATGCCTTGACTTTGGGAACTCATGGACGTTGACTGCTTCTTTCTATTTGAGAATTTATTTGGCTTCATCTAAATTGAACACCAAAATTATTAAAAATAATAATTAACTTTTAATCATTTCAGAGAAATACAAGCTTTTTTTGCTGCTTCATTTTAAGTCATTTCCCTCGAGTGAACGGCCTTTTCATGGTGGAAATTTTAATTAAGATTTTTTATTTTTAAATGGTTGTAATATATATTTTTAAAATTTTAATTTTATCAATTGAATCAAATATAGTTTGATTTGTTGGAGCTTCAACAATCTCACCATCATTAAGATCTTAGGTAAGAAATAAAAGATATTAATAGTTTAAAAAAATATAAGTTAGCAGATTATAATAACTAGTAACTCTAATTCACAGATAATAAAAGAATATAAATAAATAAGGATTAAATATGAAACTAATAAGAATGCATTAAATTAAACAACTAGTAGCCTTAATCTTAAAAAAAAAATATTTTTTTTCGTCTTGATTCTTTACTAGTAACTCAATTTGATTTTAGTTACAATTCATCGATCAATAATACATTTCACTTGTTTCATCAAAAATTTTTTTATTAATTTACTCAAACTTTTATTTTGATAGAACTACATACAAATTTATTTTGCATATCATTTTTGAATATAAAAAAAATTCATACAAAACTATTAACATTTGAGTCATATTAATCAGCGTTAACATTAAATTCATTGAGAAAAAAATTACACAAAAATCACTAAACATATGTACAATATAACATTGAAATATATAATATATCAATGATTTGAAGATGCCAGCGCATGGTACCTATTTTTTGTTTGATATAATGTACTCATAAGGACAATCAATAATTAGAGTCAAAGTGGTTTGACTTTGTTGCCATTGAATGGCATTATTGTCTAGGGTTTTAGAAGTTTAATTTTCAAGCTCATTTATTAAAAAAATTCACATTTCCAAGAGAACAGCCTTTTTGGTCACATATCTTGACTCAAAGACAATCACATTTTTTGGGTGAGAATGAATTCTCAATTGACTTGTACGTCGGTACACTCGTGTGCCTCATTTCTACAAGCAAGTATCAAACAAATAAATAAATATATGCATAAATATATTTATATATACACGCCATGTTATATACCGCCGTTAGATTTACATCTAATGTCTATTTGTGCACATAATCTAATAATGCTTAATAGTACCTAATCGTATTATCTGCATATCATTTTTACAAATAACAACATTTAAATCATGATTTAATGACACCTGTCAAAAATTATTAGATTTGCATCCAATGGTCATTGTCTATTCGTGCACAATATCTATTAACACCTAATAATATCTAATACTTTTTAAGAAAACACATCAATTAAGAGTAGCTTTAAACATCATTTCTATAAATAGTAACAATTAGATCATGATTTAACGAGGGCAATCAAACATTTTTAGATTTTAAAAAGCTAAAAGTGTTTGTGTTAAATATATATTAATATATACACACACAATAAGCACCTAAACAATTTAAATCAATTTGAAATTTTTTTTAGCAACACAAATTCAAATTGGAAAACTTTTATTTCACGTAAATAAATTTATTCCACCCTTAATTAAGCATCACTTAAGATAATAATAAATGATTTATGAAAGAATTTTGGTGATATATATTGCAAGGTACATATTTTGATCATTGTTTGTGAGGGTATCTATGTAACAAATTTCTTTATTTTGTTTTTTAAACGATTTTTATTTTAGCTTGAAAGAGACATGAAGAAATTAATCTTGTCATCATGACATATTCTCATCGTCACAATTTGGCCGGAATTTTCAGTTGTGTTCATCTTTATAAATTTGAGGGGCTTTGGTTTAAGGTGTTAATTCTTTGATTTTTCTTTTCCTTTTTTTTAAAGTTATAATTTATTCAAATCTTTAATTTTAGTGCATTAGGTTGGATTGTACTGATCAAAAAAATAAACAATGGAAGTTTATGAATAACAATCACCTTGGTCAAATAACAACTTATGATAATTACTTATCAGATATTTTTTTCAAAATCAAACTATAGAAATGTGATTTTTTTTTTCATTAATTTAAAAATAAATAAATATAAGAAAAAACAAAATTAGAGTTGTGACTTTGCCTAGAAGAATGAATTCATTTTTCTAACATTTTGTATATTGAAATTAATTAGTACATTTATAGCTGATGTAGATCAACTTGTATATGTTTATAACTTTATATATAGTTCTTATGTTTTTATAATTTTTATGTTTTGATCTTAAAGAACTACCGGTTTATTATTGGTTTAAAAAAAAAAGTTTGGTATTAATGGAAAATGAAAATTTATCTATTGTTGAGCCATCTTTATTCTCCTAAACATATGTTTATGGATTACAAAGTGGTGAAAAAATTGCATGATTTCTCCGGTATAATGTATTCATATCAATCTTAAGATTTGAAATTATTCTTCAATAATTACTATCTTTTAAATATGTATGTTTATGAATCCATAAGCACTTATTAATATATCATAATTAAAAAATCAATATTGTTTTGAGGATTTTTTTAAGGTGGGTTAGAAATTTGATATATAAACATCCTTTCCTCAATTTTAACAATGAAGTTTAATTATTTATTTGTTTATATTTTATTGTATGTTGGAGAGGTACACGATTTTGGTTTAAACAAAAATATTAATTTTCAACTGCACTTTTAGAGGTATACAAAAAAAAAGCCTAAAATTTTTACTAAATATCAACTTAATTTTTTAAATTAATTAAGCATAAAACAATAAATAATTGATATTTTAGATTGAATCTAAGAACACAAATAACATACAAAGACAATGCATTAATTCAGAAATCTTATTCATGAGATATTTTCATGAAGTGGAAATCATGGTATAAATAAAAAGCATAAGCACTACCCAAATCTCCATCATGTCTCTCAGATTGCAAGGGAATATATTCCTTTGTTTTTTCTTAGTATATATGTGTGTGTGTATATATATTATGAAAAAGCTTAAATTTAATTGTACTTTAAAAAAGTCCAATTTAATTTATGATAAATAAATTATAGGATCAATCTCTCCATATGTTCTCATCCTAGGGAGTGTGTACATATGTGTGTGTATATATATATATGGTTTTAATTGAGAGCTTATTTTTGAATTTTGTATATAATATCTAAATATTATTGTGTATAAGAAAAATAACAAGATAATTTACATATTCTTTAACCCAATCTAAAACAGAAAAATTTCACTTTATCAAAATATTTAATTTATCAAAAAAATATTGGTTTCAAATGTATATACATACGATATATATATATATATATATATATTGAAAAAGACTATAAAATTATATGCACATGAGACTTGGGCCATGAAGTTAATGGGCCAATATTGTTTAACATATGGGTTATGGGCCACATTTTATCACATGACCATATGAACATACATTCAGTTACAGTGGTTTAAATTTTAATGAAAATATAATGTAAAATATTTTGATTTTCAATTATTAAATAACCAATTAAAGTTTGTTAAAAAAAAAAAAGTAAGTGCAAGAAAATAATTTAGAATTTTCAGAAATGATAAGTGTTAATTCATGATGATACTTGTAAACTTTAATTAGCTTTACAAATTTAAACGAGTTTCTGAAATATAATTTATTAATTTTATTTTACGGAAAAGGCATGATAATATTTTAATAAATCAAAAAATAACAAATAAAGAAATGATATTGTTATATTTGTATGAGCAATAATGTTATTTAGGTTGAATTAGTAGTATGAATGGCGTGGATGCCAAGCTGGCATTTATGTCAGCATCCACATTATTCTTTCTTTCTCTTTTTTTTTTAATAAAAAAAAACTTAATATTTTTCTATTATCTAAACCTTAGTGTAAACAATAAATTGCAAACCCTTTCCATAAACCTTAAATTATAAATTGCAAATCTCTAGGAGTTTGCGATTTACTTCTTAGGGTTAAGGATTTAGGATTTAGGTTTTTAAAATTTTGGGTATAAGATTTTATAGTATTTGAGTTTAAGATTTTAAGGTATTAGGTTTATAGTTTAGTATAAATCACTAAATTTTAAAAATTATAAAACATTAAAGGTTTAAATTATATAAAATAAATTAAATCTTTTTTTAAAAAAGAGAGGGGATAAAGAATGACTTGAATGCTAACATGGATGCCAACTTCAACTTGGCATCCATGTCATTTGGATAATTAATTTGGTCTATCTATTCAGTTTAAATAGTATTATTTTTGTGTAAGATGTGCCGGTGATTTTGACACTTCTCAAATGATATGGCCTCCGCTCATTGATGATGTGGCATCCATGTCACCAATAGGGTGGCATTAAAACACACCGTTTACACTCCACACTTTACACTCCACACATATTTATCATTAACTAATCATACTCCTTCCTCACCACCAGTCAGACAATTTATTTTAAATTAAAAAAAAATATTAATAAGAAAAAAAATACTTATATACAAACATAAAAAAATATAATATAAAGAAGAATATATCAACGGCCTTTGAGTCAATTGATACCGGATCTCTTGTGTTGGGTGTTTGTTTCGGGGAAGTTTCAAATTTAAATCCCATGTTCACGTAAGAGTGAGGACATGTGGGTCGGCGTTGAACTTTATTCCTCATATATGTATGTCTCTGACTTATCCTTAAATAAGGGGCGCTTGTAATGTATAAAAAAAATTAAATAAAAAGAAGTATATTTTTGAAAAAGAGAAGGGAGAACACCAATAGGAGGAACATTAGGGAAAAAAGGAATAAATGAATTTTTTATACTCCGTAAATAAAAAATTAATTTGATGTCTGCAAGAGGTTGCACCTAAAAAAAGAATTATTGGTAAGAGTAGAGATTTATTAGTCATTGAAAAAATCAAAGAGACCTTCTACCTAGCTGTGAATGCCTAAGGACCTCTAAGTCAGTTATTAAAAGAGAGGAAAGAACGCTCAATAATTTACTTGCATATTATACATAATAAAGTGGGTAAGTATTAGTACCGTCATAAAATATAGATCAACTTATAAATTTTATAAAAATATAAATTATTATTTTTTCTTTAAAATGAATGAAGAGAATGTATAATTTGGAATTTTTTAAAAATAATGAAATTTTTTACGGAATAGGTTTATAGGTTTACCAACTGATGTGAATGTAAGTTATCATCCCTGTCAATATCCACATCATTCATTTATTTTTTTTTAAATTAAATTTTCTCATTGTCATCTAAATCTTAAATTTAAACGCTTTAATTGTAAAACTCTCTCCTTAAACCGTACTGGGTTTACGATTTATTATAGGGTTAGTATTTATTATTTAAATTTTAACTTTTAAAAATTTTGGATATAGGATTATATAGTATTTGGGATTAAGATTTGTAAAAAAATTTAAATATGGTTTTATAGTTTTTTATAATTTTAAGAATTAAGATTTTTTTAAAGTTTGAATTTAAAGTTTATATAAAAAAATGATTTGGATGTTGATAAGTATGGCAATTTAATATCACGCCATTCAAAAAATTTATTCAGCATTCAGAAAATCTATTCATAATATAACATCACTCATTTTCTTTTATAAAAAATTTTAATTATTTTTTTTAAAAAAAGGTACATAAGCAAATAAAAATGGTTTGTTAAAGTCTGGAAGTAATTTCCCATCTTTTGGAAGGGTATGCATGAGAAAGATCCAATTTATGTCAAAATAACTTTCTATATGCACTAATAATAAAAGAGACAAGGAATAAACACTACTTAGACCAAAATCATGCAACATATCCATTTCAACGTATCAATCTACATTATTAAATACCCTCATTTTATTTGGTACATGATAACATTAAAAATAATGAGAACTTGCTAACAGAGTCTAATAAAGTGACTTAAAAACTAATAATGCAATTCAAGAAATGACAAGGTGATTCTATTTAGATAAGCACTAATTTCATTGTCATTTAGGTGGCTAGTCTTTGTATCTTATTTAAGGGTTTTTTTTTTCTATCTCCTTTTCTTCTCTCTTTAATTTGTTTTCTTGTAGAGTTCTATATCAATCCAAAACTATGATGATTGAAGTTGTTATGATAAGAATCAGGCTATCATATCATACATCTTTCCTTTCTTATTTTTAATATTTGTAATATAAAAAAGGGATTGCTAATTTCAAATGTTAACAATTTTTTGTTTTGTTTTGAAATTTTTATAAAAAAAAAATTTCTGGTAGTATATTAATTTTTAATTTTTAAATTTCTAGTCAAGTATCTTTATTGAGGGTATAGTACATATATTTCAAAATATAAATAAATTTTATAAATGATTAAACTTTGAAATAAAAAAAATCATATTAAAACAGAAATACATAACCTTCAAATATTTAAAAATATATAAGTAAAGGATATAAAAAATATTCAATATTTTTCATCTATTTTTGAATTATGTAACTAGTTAATCTTGATATATAATTTTTCAAGGAATTTCAAATTATTAGAGGACTAAATATATAGTTAACAAGCAAAAGATGGGTAAAAATTGATATATTAATTTAAATTCCAATTTCATAAATAAAAAAAAAAAAACACAAAATAAGGATAAAAAAATTGAAGTAATTTTTTTTAATTTAAAATGAAATTTATTATCATCTCATTTATTATCTCTTAAAATATTTTCACATAGAACTACTTCTATCTCTAGCACTCAATTTTTAAATAATTTTGTTAATTTTATGATCTTATCACACAAATAGTTATGTTTTCTAACAACTTTCATTCTCATCACTCTTAGAAATTATAATTTTATAATTGTTTTTTTTTTTTGGAGAATTTTATGAGAAATACAAAAAAATAGAGGATATCAAGGTGAGATTAAAGAGAAGAAAGCTTCGTTTATTGTAAGGTAATGATTTCTACCTCTTTTTCTCTTTGAATATTTTAGGTTATTCCAAATAATTTAATTCATTTTGATATTTCAGCTTCCATGTTTGGCATTCTTTTTTTTTCATCTATCTATTGATATATTTTATTTTAAAATAAGAAAGTAAATAAATAGCTTAAGAACATATAAACAAATATATTAACAATATGTATCATTTGATGGAAAACTACAAAGGAAAAGCTTCCTTGATGAGATTTTTTTCTCAAAAAAATCAATAATTTTTAATTAAATAGTAAACCAATATTATAAATTTTATTTATTTATTTATATATTTTATATGAAGTTAATAGAAATTAACAATAATCATGATGTTAGCATAAAATTAGAGTTACAGTATAATATTTATATTTATGCTTCCAACAATGGGCAAACTATTTGAGGCATTTATAGAAATAAATATTTAGATATTCTCTTTAATTTATTTTACTATTGAAGAAAATTATTAGGTTTTATGTATATATAAAACATAGAAACATTATTTTTTTTTTAAATTTTTATAACACATAAAAGGCAGGCTTGATAGATGGGTAAATACTAATGTATCTCAATTTTAAAGAGGTATATATTAAAGGAAAAATTCTACAAAAATAATTTTTTTATTTTCATTTATTAATTGAATATAAGTGAATTATATCCCTATTTATTTTCTGTGCATGTTTTTCATAATATTTTTTTTTCAATTTGTACAATAAAAAAAAAATTCATTACATATGCCCATGTTCTCATTTTATAGTAATATTTCTGTCAATTAAATGCCACATTATTTATAGGTTGATATTATGCAAAATAAAGTTTTTTTTAAATAATAAACTTAATTACTAATATTGAAATTTGTACCATATATATATAAATACCATGCCATATTGGGACCTCTGTTTTGAACACAAATAAGTATTTTAATGGCCTCTTTGTCTTGGCACTGTCCTTTTGAACAAATGATGAAGCTCATATGAAAGTTTAGGATTTCAAAAGTCTTTGATTTGCAGTGGTTTTTTATTCTTCAATCCAACAAAGGTAAAGTTTTGTTCTTTGTATGTTGTTTTTAAGTCTTCTGAACTGTGTTTCTGCAGTTTTTTTTTTCTTTTCTGAAGTTGGAGGATGTGTTTTCATTGCAAAAGATAAAGTTTTTACTGTTAATAATCTGATTTGTGTGGTTTTTTCTTTTTCTTTTCTATTATTATTGATGTTTGAAAAGATGAGAGACTGAGACTTTGAGACGTACTCTTGTGGAAAAAAGTTGTTTTTCTTGTTTTTGTTTTTGTTTTTTTTGGTCTTATTGTTTTGGAAAGGAAGGTGAGAAGAGAAGTATGATCTTTTTTGTTTTGAAATGGGTGAGTTTGGTTGTGGAAAATTAGTAATAATTGATATGCTTCCCCATTTGTTTCTATTAAAGAGGAGAAATTTTCTTTTATTTTCAAGTATATGTAGTTATCTGACGCTAATTTTAGTGTACATTCTTCTTTGTGACTGTCTCTGTTCAGTGTTCTTTTTTAGTACTAAATGTGTTTCTCACCATTTACAATCTTTGAATGAAAATCTAAAGCTCATGACAATGATCCTTCGTAGCAGAGAAAGCCCTTTTCTATAGATCTATAGTTGTCCAATCCGTAGTTTGAGATGTCACTACTTTAGTTCATTGACCTCTTTGAGGTTGGTTGTTTCAGAAGGGCAATTTTATAACCTATGTTCTTATTCTGTTGTTTTGTTTAAATCTTGTTTACAATCTGGTTTGTTTTTTTATTGTGTGGGCTTTGTTGTTTGGGGAAATAGTTCTTTATGTGCTTCTACTTGATCTTCTCTTCATGTTCTTTGTAATTACTTAGGTTTGTATAAACATCTACTTGACCTTCTGGTTATGTTTATTGAAATTTCAGACTAGAATGGAAATCTCTAGTTGTACCAATATTATTCTTGGTAGGCTGCAAAAGCTCGAGCCGGAGAATGCTCAGAGGATTATGGGTTACTTGCTTCTGAGTCATACACAAGAAGAAATGATCGATTATGCGATTGGCCCCGATAGCCAAATTCATGAACTGATCAATGAGGCCAAGACATGCCTTGCGTCGTCTGTCAATGTTGCTGCTTCAAGTCCTACTCAACCTCATAATCACTCGATCTTTGGTCAATATGTGCCTTTTTCATCTACTGTCTCCAGACCATTCTCCTCCTCATCAAGCCTCCGAGTTGCTGCTCCAAGTCCACTTTGGGATGCTTATGTTGCTTCTGAGCAACAACAAGAAGTGGCCATGCCAAATTTGGTTCTTGCACATCCTTCATCTGTCGATTTTAGAATAGAGGACCAGCCTGAATATTCAAGCCATTATCTCTACCAGGATGCGGCATTGGCATGTAGTTTAGGTCCAAGAAGTGGACTGAGATTGGCCTCTGGGCTTCATGAATATCCTCTGAAACCTTGCCATTACTACTACAAGGGATTCTGTAGGAATGGGAACAATTGTAGGTACTTTCATGGTCGAGAAATTTCTGATGGATTCTCGCGAAGTAATGGGCTCGACATTAATGAGACGGTTAATGAAGATCATGCTTTTGGTTCTGGATTGCTTGAGAAGTTAGAAATGGAGATAAGAGAACTTTTGCTATCGAGGAACGGGGTGCCTATTTCTATAGCCTCATTGCCACTATTGTATCAGGAAAAATACGGCAAACCTCTTCAGGCGGACGGGTATCAAACTGAGAGCCAACGGCATAGGAAGGCTGGCTATAGCTTGACAAAGTTGCTTGGTCGATTAAAGAACGGCATTCGTCTCGTTGATAGGTACTTGAATTCTCAACAAAGCAAATTATGGAATTGTATTTTTGCTTAGATTCGTAATCTTTGAACTCTGCTGTTTTTTTTATTTGAATGTTCAGACCACATGGACAACACTCGGTGGTGCTATCCGAAGATGCTTTGAGATATATGGATTTGAGAAATGAGAGGAATGAACTTCTGGAAGCAGCTGCGTCGTCCTGTCAGATTTATCTTACCTTCCCTGCAGACAGTACATTCAACGAGGAAGATGTTTTGAAATATTTCAAGTAAACCTTTCAGTCGAAAATTCAAGTGACCAACTTTTTTTTTTCTAATTGTGTTTTATCAACATAATTATAAGTTACTTATGCTTCTTTCTTTTTTCAGTCAATTTGGACCTGTTCGTGATGTGAGGATTCCCCGTCAGGAGAAGAGAATGTTCGGTTTTGTGAGCTTCATGTACCCTGAGACTGTGAAACTTATTTTGTCGAAGGGTTTCCCGCATTTTATTTGCGGGTCACGCATTCTAGTTAAGCCTTATAAAGAAAAACCAAAGCTAAATGACAGGCAGAGTATATGTTCCTCTTTTCATCTGCATTTGCTCTTTGTTCATCCTCTGTACTTGACAGCAAGTAATTTTTGTTTTCAGCAATTGTTCATCTGCCAATTAACATAGTTATAATTCATATTTTGAATTGGAAGTTTCCTTCGAATCTGAAAATCAAAGAACTATGCATATGTTTCGCCGAAAATTAATAATTTGCTTCCAATTTCTTCTATGTTTTCTTCGTCATGTCTCTTATGAATTTCTTGTTGGTTTATTGTCTACACTGTAGAAGGGCTATGGAGAGAATGGAGCATCATCCAATTTACAATCCTTCTCATTCTTTTGAATCAGATGTCGAGTCTCCCGACTCTAATTCTAGTGAGTACCATTTGTTCTATAACTTTTATTAATCTGTTCTCATGTCGATAGCTTATAAAAAACAATACTAATATAAAGTTTTTCTCTCCATCTTGCAGTACCGACATCATTTGGTAAATCAAGATTCCAGTCATGGCTGGGCATCGAAGAAACATGAACATGGAATAGAGGAAGAGCGAAGACACCTACTCAACCTGCAGCTAAACCCTGTGACGCATACACCAAATATCCGCTTTAGTCGTAGCTTGCAAGATTTCAAATTTTCCGACGGTAAAATATATGTTTCAGTGTTGGCAGATATTTTTCCAAAGTTTTATTTGGGAACTAATTACTATTGTTTGCAGATTATTTAAGCTCTCCTGGCACAGCAACTGGTTTTAGAGCAACATCTACCGGGAATAACCACATCGATCAAGACTTGTAAGTGAAGAGAAATTATTAGTAGTGATATAAACCAATTGACTGAATTATGTTGCCGAGAAATGGATGTCTTTATCTTGATTTCGTGTTGCATTTCTTTAGAATCCACTAAAACTCAATCATATCTATTTGTTTATGAATTAATCCAGTTTCCACTTTAGATTGTGGCATTGAATATATCATTTTTTTCAAATGTCACTTTCTGCAACTATCGTATTTTTTCCGTTCGAAAGTTTAACATTTCGTATTCTTTTTCACCTTTGCAGTGATCATATTGAACTCCCCGACAGTCCCTTCACATCTCCACATTAGAACAAGAAGAAATATTACTTCTTTTCAGCTATACATCAAATACAAACATCGTCATTTTGGCTCTTCATACTCAAATTATTCAATGAAACTTGCAAATTTTGGTCAAGGTATTGCTGATTTTATACAAGAAAAAATATAAGTTTCTATAGGTACAGGTGCAACAGTTTATTAATTTTTTTTTACTGCAGTAACTTAGAACTGATAGTGAATGAACATTGAATCTTGTTTATTTAGACTTTTGTGACAAATGGACATGGTTGATGCCAATGCAAAATTAAACCATAGCAAATGAATCTGTACATTTATATGTTCAGAAAAAAAAATGGCAAGTAATGAATTGTTCAATGTTGATGATTCTGATTAATTTATTCATGTTTGTCTTCTTTTTATTTTTATATATATATATATATATTGGTTTGGTTTATAATTATTTTGAAAAGATAGAGACTTTGGATTCCCCCTTATCCAATTAATTTTTTATTGGAGAGCAATCTAATCTTTTTCAACTTTTTGTAGAATTTTTAATTCTAAAAAAATTTCAGACCATTGTAATGTTCTTTTTATTTATAATTATTATAAGTTATCCATACTTTTTTTTTTTTTTGAAATTATTTGGAGCATACAATGTCACTTTAGTCCCTCCACTCCACAATATGTTGTTTTTTTATTAATTTATTTATTTTTGCATACAGACCCCTTCCACTCTTTTTTTATTTTATTTTATTTTATTTATTATTTATTTATTTTGTGATTTAGGGTGTATTTCCATAGATACAAATGACCCTTGGTCAATATGAAGGGTTGCACGTTATCCATTTTATGGGCCCCAAATTTGATACCATTGACCCACGTTTGATGTTAACAATTCCATTTATTCTAAAAACAAGCAATCATTGGATAGCAAATTAAAGATGGAATTTAACCTTGAGATTAGTGCCTCTAATTCTGAAATTTTATTTTCTGTTAATTTTTTTTTTTTTGTTTATGCATATTTTTATAAAAAATAAAAATAAAAAAAATTACATTTATATATTGTTTTTAAATTAAAAAAAAGGTTGAAGCGAAGAAAGGAGAAAGAAATCTTAAGAGTAAGAAAAACTTTTGTGAGAAAAACATGAGAGAAAAAAAAGTGAGAAAATTGATGAAGGAGAAAGATCAAACTAAAAAAAAAAATAAAGATGAAGGAGATAAGATCATGTAAAACATCAACAAAGTTTCTTCAACATCAACAAGATCACTATGTCGACATGCTTCTGCTTCTTCACACTATTCTATGGATATTTCATGCAATGATCATATAATTTAGCATATCTAATTTATGTGATATGGTAGAGTTTGTTGTGTAGAAATCGTGAAATCGGAAAATATTATGGAGCCCAATCTCTTTGCTAAAAATATGTTGTTCCGTACCATACATGGCCCATGCATGCAAAAATGATGAATACAACAAACTTTGGATGACATATTTTCAAAATATGTGAAAAATGTCAAAACAATGAAAAGTTCAAAATTGGCTTGTGAGCATAAAAACAGATTCTCAAAAACCAAACCAAACCAAACCTCCACCTTATATTAGACCTCAACAATAGGGCTGTAAACGAGCCGAGCCGAGTATCACCAGGCTCGAATACATTATTTGAAGGCTCGAGCTCGTTCGAGCCATTTTTTTTTTGTGCTCGAGCTTGGCTCGCTAAAAATCTCAAGTAGCTCGAGCTCGGCTCGTTTAAGCTCAAGTTAGGATAATATATATATAATATAAGCAATTTAATATACTTATATAATTATATATTTTTGTAATTAATGTATAAATAATTTAATATTATATATATAAGCTCTTTTAGGCTCGCGAGCCTTACGAGTTGAGTATGTTTGGGCTCGAGCTCTGCTCGATAACGTAAACGAGAAGCTCGAGCTCGGCTCGGCTCGTGAAAAATCGAATCGAATTCAATCATTGACTGAGCCGATCTCGAGTAGCTCACGAGTAGCTTGGCTCATTTACACCCCTACTCAACAATATGTTAAATGGGTTAAAACTTTCAAAAAGGACTTTTCATTGACCTATTTTTAAGTGTTAAAAGCCAATAGTTGGTTTGTGACTTGTAGTTCTGTTTGATACTAAAAGTTTTGAGTTATAACACATTACAAATTCTCTTATTCCTTGTTTGATTTGTATATAAGCTGAGAGTACAGCACAAGAGGATGTCAAAATTCATTATAAATGGATAAAAAAATTTTACCACCAAAACCTCGGTACAAAAATTCTATTGTGGTATACACAACTAAAAGACTAAATTATCCTTAATAAGAAATAAAAATTATAATCATAGTATACCACATCCCACGACACTCAAGTTCCCAAACTTACACCTCTTTCTCTTACTCCGCCGACGCCCTTCCCCATCTACACGGTCCTTTCTCCCTTTCCGTCTCTCTCCTCCTCTTTTCCTCCCTTCTATTTTTTGTTCACTTGTTTTTAAAATTCTAGGGGTTTCAAAGACTCTTCGAGATAGATATTGGTTAAGGATTCACGGAAAAGATATGCTTTGAGATTATGGTCTTTTTGCAATTTATTTCATCTAGTTACTTAATAATTAAAAGATTTTATTAGATTTATGATTGATTTAGAACTATATTGCCAAATTTATAATTTTCCTAATACTCCTTGTGTTTTCATTTCAATTTGAACAATAGCCAATTTCTTTTAATGCAAAAGAGATGTATTTCCATGTGAATTGGTATGTAATTTCTATACAATAGAATCTTTGCAATGAAATAAAGAAATAATAAGATTACTATTAATTTAGGTTCTGTGTTTGTCTTTTTTTTCATATATTTTATTTATTTAATTATTTACTTGGACGCATATTTAGATGTCTCTCATTCTGATACCACGAGCTTCATTCTCTTGATTCATAGGCATCTATATTTTTTTGAATAAATAAAAGTGAGAAATATCTTAATTGATATCTAAAAATTGAAAATTTAAATCATATAAAATATAAACATAAATCTTCTTATATTATTATCCAAAAATTTAAAAAAATTAAAATTGTCTAAAAATAAATGTAATTTTTTTTATATTTATATCCATTAATCATTGAATATGATTTTTTATGGACACATCAAAATATATTAGTGAACTCATATAAAAAAACTATTAAAAAAAATTACCGATTTCAAAGTTAATAATTAAATTTAAATTATATATCTCTCTTCCAAGGAGTTACGCAGAAAGCCCACTATCACACTCCCAAACAACACAATAATGGTCTGTTTGTCTTGACACTGTCCTTTTGAACAAATGATGAAACTAACATGAAATCTTAGGATTTCAAAAGTCCTTCATTTGGAGTGGTTTTATTCTTCAATACTACAAAGGTAAGAGTATTGCTCTTATCAGTTGTTTGTAACAGTTATCTGGATTTTTTTTTTTGTTAGTTCGGAGGGATGTATGTGTATTGGTTTATCACTCAATCTCTCATGTAAGCATGAACACATATATAATGCAAAATAATAAAAAATAAGAGAAAGGAGACACCCGAATTAGTAACCCAGTTCGACACACAACTTGTCTACGTTTGGGGGCCAAGCCCGGAGATAATATTTTACTAAAAGAAGGGGGAAACAAGGAGTACAACTCTCAACTCATCCTTACAAAGGTAATGAACAACCCTATCTCGATTGTCCGATGCTCACTCTCCCTCTCCCTTTACCTAAGGATCTCTCTCTGGTGTCTCATCCTAAATTTCAGAACAGGACGTCTTCACTTCCCAAATATTGAGCCTTCCTCTTTTAAAATCCCCGTGGCTTTCTAACTTAGACACATTCCAAAGTTAGACGTTGCAACTCTTATTGTAACCAAGCTTAATTACAAACCGACCCACTTGCTGATTCTTACTAAGTTTTAGCTTCCGTTGCAACGCCTACAGCCTTCCCGGTTGTACCAATCCAAGTCGATGCAATAAACTCCTCCCAAGCACTTCCTGCTAGCAACTAACTTGCTTCTTCACATCATATCAACAAGTCCCTCTCGCGAGGGTCACACCCACCAAGGCGGGTCTCCATCTCACAAAGAGGTCTTCAAAAAATTTCAAAATCTTCTTTCCAAACTTACCAACTACCAAGTGATCTACTGGTAGCCGGGTCCTCATAAAAAGCCTCACAAGTGTTGAGAGTTTAAATCATGGGCGATGACATATTTCTAGGAGTGTGAATAGTGGTTGTGTGCGGGTGGTCCCAACACCCATATGTGCACGGGCCCACCCTTGCTTCGCTAAGGCTTGTGTACGCCCGCCCTTGTCTTTCTTAGCGGCCTAGCTACTCATTTTGCACAAAAAATCTTCTTTCCAAACTTGATTTTCATTCATTCAAGTTTGGTTCAACAATATCTTCCAAGTAAGATCTTCATTCATCCAAGCTTGAACTTCAATTATGTCCTTGAATAACTTATGTCTTCAATTAACTTTCCTTGCCAAATATAGTTTGTGCTTTTCTTTAGATTGTCCTCCATATTGTCTTTGTTTGTACTTCAAGAGATCTTCTAAGTTGATTGTCTTGTCAAAAAAATAACTCCTCCAAAAATAGGTTCATCATGCTTTGTCACATTAACATATGTCAGATGATGCCAAATATAAAGCTTAATTCTAACATTTTTTTTTTTTTAGTTTTATTTTTTAAAGTGGGATGTCTTTTCATTGCAAAAGGTGAAGTTTTTTTTTAGTTTGGAACCTATTTGGATTAAGTTTGAAATGATATTAATTTAGAATTGAATTCAAATTGAATTACTTTATTATTATAATCCTATGTAATCGTAATTAATATTTAGATAATGTTCTATTTTAAAATTAAAAGTTGAGTAAATCTTTTATAGAAAAGATTATATATATGTATATAGGCCAGTACAAAATCTCAAATTTATCTTTTTTGTGAATAGCCAAAGAGAGGAACCAGGATATTTGTTTTAGTGGTTTCTTCAAGGAAATAGATTTCGGATTACTAGAGGTATTAGTTCTCAATTCCGCCATTAATTGTGTAATTAAAATACCACATGCTCTCAAGGATTCTTAATATTAAAAGTCAGATTATTGTGGTGTTCTTTTATTGATGTTTTTTTTGGATAACAAGTTTTTTTAATTAATGTTGAAAAGATAAAAACAATCTCTGTAGTGAAATGGCATAAGAATGGTGAATGGTAAATTTAGAGTCGAATCTTTGTGTTAACAGTACTGTACATAAATTATAGAATATTATATAAATATTGTAGCAATAATGTTCGTTCACAGTTCACCAGTGCCCTATAGCTCGGTTTGATTCTTGTCTCATGTGACGTTTGGTTGAATTAATAAATTCTTTGTTGAATATCCTTTTCCTTAGATCTAAAACTGTCCCATCCATATATAGTTTGAGATATCACTACTTCAGCTCATTGATCTCTCTTGTATACAATTTGGTTGTTATGTGATTTCTACGTGGTCTGTAATGTGTGGAAATAATTCTTTTATATATTTTTTTTATCTTTTTTGTTTTTCCTTAATTGTGATTTCTGTGTGCTTTGTGGTTTATGGAAATAGGTCTCTGCATGTTCTTTGTAATTTCGTAGCTCTGCATATATGAACACTTAATTACTTGGTCTTCTGGTCATGTATATATATATATATTAAAATTTCAGGCTAGAATGGAACTATCAGATTGTGCCAAGATTCTTTATGGAAGGCTGCATAAGCTTGAGCCAGAGAATGCTCATAGGATTGTCGGCTACATTCTTCTGACTCATACACATCAAGAAGTGATCGATTGCGCAAATGGCCCTGACAGCCAAATCCATGCACTGAACAATGAAGCCAAGCAATGCCTTGTGTCCTGTGGGATTCTTGAAGATGAGACTGTTAACAAAGGATCATGCTTCTGGTTTTGCATCCCTTTGAGATCAGGGACATATATGATATATAATATCAAGAAAGGGAGTACCTATTCCTGAAGGCAGGCCTTTCCAGCCGGATAAGAACCAATGGCATGTGAATGAATTGCATTCATGAAGTTGATATGTACTAGAGAATTCTCTAGATAAACCAAATCATGGGACTATATTTCTGCTGTGTTTTTTCGTTGACAAGAATCACTTTTGTAGGTTTATTTATTTATTTTATAAATGTGGAGATGTGATGATGGGTCTTAAGTTAATCTCTCAACCCATCTATATTCTCATCATGCATGATCTGTTGTTTATGTGAATGAATTAAATTCTACTATGGTAAAAATAAAATTTTTTTAAAGACAATTGTCTTTAATTATTTCTTAGAATTTCAACCTCGCATATATAGGAGAACATGCTTGTCGTCTAACCTTATTGAATTTTGCCTAAATGTATGGAACCATTAAATATATACGGATACAAAATAAATTTAGTTATCAAAACATACATAGGTACTAAAAATAGATTGATACAGAAAATGATATGCCCATATTATGGGCAAATACCATCAATATGTTTATACCTTCTCATCCTAGGTAGTATATGCATATATAACGGTTTTTAATTTATAGATTATTTGTTTATTTTATATATAATGCTTTTTCATTTATTAGGAAAATTATTGGTGACAATTAATATATAAGTATTATTATTCGGATGCCATTAGGATATATAGTTGAAAACTTAAGAGGGAGGGTTTTTTCCACATAAGATTTAACTAAAATCTAAACAACTCAATTATTAAAATTTTGAGTTCTATGGGCATTGAATCATCACAACCTCACCAGCCTTTTGCTTGCCGATAAAAATTTTTAATTTGTTCAAACATAACAAATTATTATATCATGTAAGTTTTATATTGATTTTTTAATTCTTATTTGTAATTGAAAGCATGTAATTTTTTTTTTAATTTCTTATTCACAAATTATTGATAGGTCTAAGAGATCAACTATTAATGCATTATATCATTAAAAACTAGTGAAAGTGCATCATCATCCACTCCTAATATTGAAACTCCTTCCATATCTAATCTTGAAACATCATCATCTATTTTGTAGGGGTCGTTTGGTTCACATAATTTTAAATTATCACTAGAATTATTTTGAATATGATACCCAAGTCATGTTGATGGGAATATGTATATATATTTTTTTGTTTGGTTGACAGGATTGTAATGTGGTTGGAATATAACATTTCCATATTAGTTAGCCGAGAATCTTTCCTAACAAATTATTTTTTACTATAATACCATTATCTTATAAATGTTAAATATAACAAAGTTCATGATATTTTGAAGTAAATATCAGAATTGTTTAATAATAAATATTTGTTACTATCAAAAATTAAAATTTTAATTTTAATAGAGTTAATTTTTATTAATGTTAATTAAGCCAAACTTATTTTAAATAAATATAAAATTTTCTTTTAACTTTATATTTGAGAAAAAAATCTCAAATAATTTTTATCTTCATCTAAACATTAAATTGCTCAAAAAGAAGGAAGGCAAGTTCGGAGGTTAGGTTTTGAAAGATAATTTTTGTGAGATTTTATTAAATTTGAAGTGTATAGCGGGAAAATAAAAATTCACATTTTACTAGGAATATGAGATACCCACTTATTGAGTAGGTAATCACATTCCCAGTAATATTGGTCAAGTTATCACATTTCGGGAATATAATATTCCCACTCTATATAACCAAATGAGATAATATAAGATTACCTTCTCCACATCCCAAGATCCGGGGTAATGTGATATTACCCTTAACCAAACAACCCCTTATGTCAAAACTCTAAGTTTTCAAGTTCATTCTAGAAAGATTAAAAAAATAAATAAACAAACTTTAGAGAGATTAATATTGCTTCACTAGAAAGAATTTGCTATTATATTTTAGTTTTTGATTTCTATCTTAAATGATATTAATAGCATGAAAGAGTGTAGAGAGTAACTTCAATGAATAAAGTTAGTTTTTTTTTAAAAATTTCATATTGATTTTTTTCCTTTTCCCTTAATTTTTTTTTGGCTCCGCCCTTGATTATTACTAATTTCTACAACTAAACTCACAATACTTCAATACTTCTTGGATCTCCGAAAATTTTTCAATAACATACACCAATGATCCTAGTGACTATCAAAGTGAGGAATGGAAGGCTAGATAAGATTATCTGTATCCATTTGAGTAGCTATTGAATTTCTTTTACAAAAACCTAGGCTCTAATACCACTGTTGGAATCTATTGGAATCGGTGAAATGCAAAACAAAGGTGTATAAAATTAAATATATTATGTGAACTAATAACAGGGATTCACTAATTTATTGCATTAATAATGCAAGCCTTATACAAACTGTTATACGACCAATATGTAGTGACAGTAGGAACAACTAAACAAAATTGTTGCAATGCCCAAAGACTTGGTTAATCGGCCGTTCAACGTTTGTGTGAGTGTGTGTGTGGGGGTGGAGGGGTGTGTGTGCAAGTGCCACTTCTCTGAAGTGATGGAAGTGGAAGTGTTATGACTTCCATCACTTCTTGTGTTTATTTTGCAAGAAGTGCCACTTCCATGAAGTGTGATTAGTTTCCCACTTTTGTTGTTCATTTCAATGAAAGTGATGTCACTTCTGGAAGGACTTCCGTAACATATTTCTTACAACGAATGTAGAGGAACTACAAAAAAATAATTAGATTTAAATAAAACTATTATTAAAAAATAAGACTCTATATTTTTACAAACTAAAATATTTATAATTTATATAATTTTTTTTTATCTTTTTATGTATAATTTTATTTTTATTAATTCATAAGCAAAGGATAATTCTTGGTTCATGACTACACAACACAAAATCCATACAAGAAGTATAATAATGTTAAATAAACATAAATTCCATACAATACCTTTCAAACACTCTTTCAAACACAAAGAAAAGGTAATAGGTAATAGAAATAAAGACATCTTCAAAAGCCCTGAACCATTGAGGTCATAAATAATTTTTCAACTTAAACAAATTCATACTCTCTCTCTCTCTCTCTCTCTCACACTCACACACACACACACACACACACAAGAAAGGAATTGACAACATCATTAATCTAAAGTCATGGGAGTATACGTGTAGAGCAAAAGTTGAGGAAGATAATGATAAAGTAGCTCCAATCACTATAGCTTCACCAACGTTTATGATATTCACTTGTGTTCAATTGAAGTATATCCACGTTGATCTAAAGTTCTAACTCCCAAGGATCAAAGATTCCTAGAATAAAAAAAAAAACAAAAACAAAACAAAACATTTAAGTCTCTATGACAGATGATGTTTTAGATGAAAAAGAAACAAAAACAAGAGAAAGGGATGAAATTTCAGACAATTCAATCCAATCAAGAAATTCAATAGATGCCTTTTAACTCCAAAAGAGAAAAAATTTGAGGAAATTCATATCAAACAAGGCCTACAAATTACAAGATAGCCTAATTTAATAAAAGAAGGCTTTCAAACTCCAAAAGATAAGAAATTTAAGCAAATCAAGATAAGAATAGGCCTCTCAGCAACCGGTGGTGCAAGATTTATTAGCAACCCAACCAAATTCACCAAAATCACATGAGAGAGACCTCAAAACTCCAAAAGCAACAAAATTTAAGCAAGCAAGAAGAGGTTAAGCCCCATGCCATCAAAAGATTCAAAATTTAAAATTTCGATTAAGAAATTTGGCCGTATACAAAGACAAAATGGAGGCTTTGAATCACCAAAAGATACAAATTCAAGGCAGCTAATCAAGAAATTGGGCTAAAAGACCAAGAGAAAACGTCAAAACATCAAAATCAAAATAATAATTAAAAAAAATGGCATTTAAGTCAACAAAACAATCTAAATATCAAATTTGAGCAAAGTCAAATGAGAGAAGCCTGCAAAACTTCAATTGAGACACGATTGGACAAAAGAAGAAGAACAATATGAAGAAGACGAGCTCTAGAACCTCACAAGATAAGAAATTTAAATTAGCGATTGCTCAAACTCCCAAAAAATGATGGCTTTAACGTGGAGAGGGCCTTTCAAACTCCTAGATGAGAAGGAATCCAAGAGAACTGAGAAAGATGGAGAATATCTAAATTCTACGAAATCGGAGGCCTAGTGATAATGCTAGCCCTTTTCAAGATCCACCGGAAGAGAGATTTTGGTTGTCAGGGAGGGATCTGAACTGATATGAAATCAGAGACCGAGATGACGTCATGTATTCTTGAGATCCATTGGAAGAGGGAGAGATCTTATGGTTCTTGAGATCCACCGGAAGATGGAGTTCTCCCTCTTCAGAAGAAGTTTTGGAAATGGGGGGAAAAGGCTTTTATATGTGGCTCACTTTCCCCATTTCAGCACAAAAGAACATTAGAAGTAGGGGGAGACTTCCCCGACTTACACCAAAATGGACGCCCCATAAGATTCTTGGACACTCGAACCTTATACTGCACCTTTTTGCCAACTCATGCTTAGACATACCTGTGAATCAAACTAGTGATAGTAAGATTCAGCCAAAAAATGCAAGAAGTGATTAATTTTTTTAGGCTTGATACAGAAAAATTGGTGATAGATGCTTCCATGACTAGTTAAATTATTAACTTTCAGCTATATAGCAAACACCTTTTGGATTAGTCAACAACAAGACTGTGGAAACAACTTACTATTCTTTTAGTGAAAACAAAATACAATTGTAAACAACAAATCAAAATAGATACGGGTCTTTACTTTAGTCAAAAAATTGTTTGAGAGAGTGTTAATCCTTCTATTTCCTTCTACTAAACCAACAATGCAAGTATAAGGCCATTGACCATAGACCATAGAACAAAAGACAATAATAATTATTGAAAAAAATTTGACTAGCATAACTACTTTAGAAATCTTTTCTAGATTCTTATCCACTTTAATTGTTTTCACAAAGCATTTTATGAGGGTACTATATCCCACAACATCAAGATCCTTTCTCTCTACTTGCATCTCCTTAGGGATTCTTAATTATTGAAATATCCAAAAGTTTGATTGCTACCTCACCATTCCATTAAACACTCATGTTTTTAGACTATCTCTTATAGTGGCTATACTAAAGTATGTGACCCAAAAACATTTCAATTATTCACAACATAAATTTGATCATAAATATATTTATTTAAGAAAACTATTAATAAAAAATAATTCATTAATATATCCATTATATATTTAAATACATTTTAAAATATTTTAAAAGAATTATATGGATTTCCACAAAAAAATCTACTACTAGTTTTTTTAAAACTATTTAATTCTTGGTTGATAAAAAATTAAAAATATTTTGTCAATTTGAGAAAGAAATAGAAAACAATTTAATAGAGTTTGAGAGTGAAAAAATTACATAATTAACAATATTAATAATTAATAAAATAAAGTCAAGAAGAAGTATTACAGTGAAAAACATTAATTTTTATTTTTATTTTGTAGAAATTTTTTTCCAAATATACTTAACCAAATCTGATTGGAGTTGATTTGCAATGCACAGATTGAAAAAACACATTTATGAATACATGGGATAAATATATAAAAAACTTGTTGATTTTGGACATTTGAATTAAAGTAAAGAAAATTTTCTCAATTTAGATAACTTTGAAGATTTTTGGAAACTTTGGCGATAGTAAAAATTTTACATATTTGGTTGGAAAAACAAGTATGGAAAATTGAATTATTTTGAAAATTATATGAATTTATAGTTTGTAACAGGCTTGTAGCCCAGCAGTACCCCATGTCCCCTCATTTGGGAGAGACGCGAGTTTGATTCTCCCTGACCGTGCTCCCCAATTTCAAGAGGGTGAGGATGTGTGCCAATTTCCCCGCACATGTACACCCCTGAGGGTTGGTGCTTGTCGCCCTACTTAAAAAAAAATTGAAGTTTGTAAAGATCGGGAGTATTTCTACTAAAGTACAAATTAAAAAGAGTGGAAAAGTGGAGAAAGAGTTTTATTTTTATTTTTTGGAAAATGAATAAGGGATTTATAGATCTAAGTTAGAAAAAAATTTAAATAAATTTACCATTATAACACTTACAACGGCTTTCTTGTTTTTTAAAAATTATGAATGGGTTCCACCTGGTTGCCAGTGGGCATTAAAATAGACCTGTCCAAGGGGCGGCCTGCCACTAAAACCCAAAGTCTCTTTCCCAAAAATGAGATTATTTAGAAAAAAAATATTAGGCCCATTGTTCAGGCCTTGGACAAAAAACTAAAAAAATGTGTTAGGCATTGGGCATGAGTTTTAGCCCTGAGTCCAGCCCGATTTATGTATCAATAAAATAAATAAATTTGTTATTAATAATTATTTATTATAAAATTAAAGAATTTATTTGTATGCCTTTATTTAAAGGTGTAAAATTTTACTATAATTTAATTTTTCTATAAAAACTCATTGATTTAATTTATTATTAAATTTTTTTTAAATTGTAAACTTTATTTCTTTGAATAAATTTTAATTTTAACTTTAATTAAAAAAATTAAATAAGGGAAAGGTTTGTTCCGGGCCTTAATTATGTATTTAAAAATATGGATGCATTTGGGACAAAACTATAAGCTCGAATAACTAGGCCAGGTGGGCTTGTACACAGTACAAGCATAGATACCATTATAATTAAATTTTGGCCCGTCCTGGCCCGGCCCAATGGAGACCTCTACATCGGAGACTTCAAGTGGAGTTTCCATATTTTAAAAACTCAATGAGCAAAATTATTACCATTATTTATAATATAATAACTTATTTAGTTTCCTCTATTATATGGTTTTAGAAGCTGCCACATCACCTCAAAAGAAATATAAATGTTTTTTTTGTGCATTTGTGACTTGAGGGACTCAAACTAGAGTCTCCTTCAAACATAAATCACATGAGAACCAGTGGGTTGTGCCTGTTTAAACCCATTTTTTTAAATTACTATTGTTATTATAAAATTGATTTTAAAAATATATAATTATTATTATTGAATAGGAAAGTATGTTTGTATATTTTTAAAACTTTTTGTATCTTAATTTGTTTAAGACATATTTATTTTAAATTTTTTATAATTTAATCTATTGGGATTTGAATTTCACATCTCGCTTATAACTAACTTTGTTTTATGTGCACACACAAACATTTTAAAACTAAATTAACTATGAATATTTAGTATGGGATAATGAAGGATTACCTCCTTATTTTTATAGAAGTTATACACTTATTTTTGCACCTATTTTACTTTTACATTTTCGGTCTTAAATATTTATAAAATAAATTTATTTTACTTCAAATATATGTCTCTGCTATGTGTGTGTGTATATATATATATATCTTTTTTTCACGTTGTTTATATGCTTGCATTGTAACAAATACCATGCATTGATCAATCAATAAGTAAAGCTTAGGTGGACGAGCAATCCGATTACATAGTGTATGAGAGAGCAATCCGATTACATAGTGTATGAGAAAATAAAGCAGTGCCAACGCAAAAACACAATAGCAATTAATAAGTTTAAAAAAAAAAAACAATATTAAGGCCTTCTTTAAATATAATTGAATTTTTTTTATTAAAAAATAAGTTTTGAAAAAAACAAAAGCAATTTTTTAAATTGGGTTAAAAAAAAAGGGTTGAAAGAAAAATTCAAATGCAGTCATTTTGGCAAGTACCAAAAAAAAATAAAAAAAAATATCTAGTACAACCAAGTTGGCACCAATATACATACATATATATATATATATCACAAAATCATCATCTATCTCTATACCTTGTCTTTAGTTTGAAATTCAAGTTGACATGAGTCCCACACCTAACAAATATTAAAAGAGATTTCAAAAATACCATTTAATTTTTTATTCTATATATCCCTGGTATTAGAAGTATAATAAATAGTCTATTTTTAAAAAGAAAAAAGAAAAAAAATTCCAAACCAAGTTTAAGCTCACTTTAAAATTAAAATATATCCAATGACAATGGTATAAAGAAGCAATAGGATATCATATAAGGCCTTTTTACAGTAAAAAAAAGACAACCTACTAGTAATATGTATATAGACATGTATTGTGAGCCTCAACATAAAGAATTGATATCCCTGCTCAATAGCAAAACACTAAAACCAACCCACTAGCAGTATGAATGCACACAAGTATTTTGACCCTCAAAACATACAGAACTGAGTTAACTGCTCAGTAGCAAAACATCAACACAACCCACTAGCAGTATGTATGTATGTACACATGTATTTTGAGCCTCAAGACATACAGAACTGATGTATATGCAACTCTAAACCTGAGAGTATTTAATACTGAAAAATTAAGGCCCAAAATCTGCCGAATTTATCGTGTGCTAATTGCTCTTGTCATCTGATTTTGAAAAACCTGCAGAATCATTATCCTTTGTGGAAGATTGTGTTGGCTAGTAGAAAATATCACCTGCTCAGTAACAGTTTAAAATCATCAGAGGCCAGATATATAAAAAAAAAAAAAATTGAATCAGTGCTGGACTGACCTGGAGGAAGTTTATTAATCAATTGCACATGATGAGGGTCATTTAATGTTGAGTTATCTACTCTCTCAGCATGCTCTCTGCAACAAAGACAATTTAAAGAGAAGCATGAACTTTCAAATAAATGGTTAATGAAACAAAACATAAATACACTTACTTTTCAAGCGTGGATTTATCCTTGCACTGCTTGACAATAACTTTACTGCCACAGATGTAATGTGTTCTTGAATTGGACAAAATGCTGTTTACAGACTCTGAATTTGCAAAGGTCACAAACCCAAACAGAGGTATCTCCCGAGAAGGGATCCTCACGTCCATAATTGTTCCAAATTGACTGAAAAACAAACAAAATGCTGATATAAGTAAAAATTCCCCAGTAGGCATGAATTAAGTCAATAGTATTAAATACAGTTACCTAAAGTAACAAGCCAAATCCAGTTCAGTGAATGTATTGTCTGGCTGGAATGTAATATAAATCTGATGATCGGTACCAGTCGAACTATAACTTAACCTCTCACGGTTGGCACCAAATCTATGGCTCTGTTTTTGACCCAATGCATAACCAAAAGAATTAGAATTCTGAACGGGTAATTTGTTCGATTCGGGCATTAACAGTTGGTCCTGATCAGCATTTGTCGTCGGAATACACAATATCTCCTTAATTTCAGTTATCTTAGTATGTAACATGTCTGAGTCTAAGGCACATTGCATCATTTCCTCGGCACGACAGAGAAAGAACACAAGTCCTACAATCTTTTGGAAATGATCTGGTTCAATCTTTTGAATTTTGTCAATCATTTGCTTCATTAGATCTGAAACATTCATTGCTGACTCTCTATTTATTGACCTGCTGAACAGTAAAAAGAAAACAGTAATAAAATTTAAAAATTTGACTTGGAAAACTAAAAAGATCAAACACATTAAGGTCAAACACTATTTTCCTTTGATAAAAAAACTGGAGAACACATTCTCCATAGCTTAAATTACTCACCACATAGTAGATGAACAAGATTCAAAAAAGAAACAATCTTTCAACAATAAAAAAGGAAACAATGAAACAAGAGAAGAAGAAACTAGGTAATGAATCATCTTAAAAAGTTATTACAGAAAAATTTATAGATCTTTCAGCAGCTCACCATTTTCTCTGATAGAACATCATATATACATCAAACACAAGAAAAATCAAATTCAAGAAACAATCTTTCAACAATAAAAAGGAAAAAAATGAAACAAGAGAAGAAGAAACTAGGTAATGAATCATCTAAAAAAATTATTACAGAAAAAACTAGAGACCTTTCAGGAGCTCACCATTTTCTCCAACAGAACATCATATACATCAAACACAAGAAAAATCAAATTCAAGAAACAATCGTTCAACTATAAAAAAGGAAAACATAAAACAAGAGAAGAAGAAACTAGGTAATGAATCATCTTAAAAAATTATTACAGAAAAAACTTGAGATCTTTCAGCAGCTCACCATTTTCTCCGAGAGAACATCGTGTATATATATATTTACATCAAACACAAGAAAAAATAAATTCAAGAAACAATCTTTCAACAATAACAAAGGCAAAAATGAAACAAGAGAAGAAGAAACTAGGTAATGAATCATCTTAAAAAATTATTACAGAAAAAACTTGAGATCTTTCAGGAGCTCACCATTTTCTGTAACAGAACATCATATATATATATATATATATATCAAACACAAGGAAAATCAAATTCAAAAAACAATCTTTCAACAATAAAAAAGGAAAGAAGGCACCTAATCATCTTCTAAATTTATGACAGAAAAAAGTAGAACATCATATATATATATATATATATATATCAAAATGCAAGAAAAATGAAATTCAAGAAACAATCTTTATGCAAGAAACGATCTCTCAACAGTAAAAAAACAAAAAAACAAATAAACAAGAGATGAAGTTATCTACATCCCCCATCTTCCTCACCAATCTCTATGCTTTGTCACATAAGATCATGCATATGTATACATAGTATTTTAACAAATCTAAAGCCAAAAAGAACCTCACATTGGAGGTTGGAAAACCAATTAAGCCACAAACCTGATCAGATTATGGGGTAGGAGGAGCTTGTTGGTTGAAGTCATGGGAGAAGGAGCTCGTAGGACTGAGACTTGATAGCGAGATATGGAGGGAATAGAAGAACACGTTTAATTTGAATGTATTCAATATTTATAAGTTGCATGCGTTTTGTTTTATTAGTATTATTTTTTTTAAAAAAAATTGATATTAACTTGGGCAGGTGAGGGGAATTTGGAGGATTATTTTCGTTTTAAAATAAATGTATAGATAATAAATATTATATATATATATATATATACACATACAAAATAAATTATCTTTGTCCCTTGTATCTATCTATCTTCCTTTTGTTTTTAACAATTTTTAATAAATAATTTTCTTATATTAGGTTTGGATTGAGGCTCAGAAGTGAAAGTAAATGAGAGGAAAGGTTAAGGAATATTTTTGAAAAAGTGGATAAACCACAAACCATTCAATAAAGAAAAAGGCGAATACATGAGCAGATGCGTCCACTAGCTGTGGAACACAAGAAAACAACAAAAAGGAGGAACAACGGGTCTCCTCCTGACCTAAAAAAAAAAGCACTACCCACGACATCATCCGTGGTCTCCTCGGACGTAAGAGGTATCGTTGCCCTCGGGATCGAGGTCCCGTGAACTCTAAGTTGCGCCGAATGGAGGAAATAGAATCCCCAAGCGTCGATCTCAATCTCTCTGGAGCTGCAGAGAACCATGATAAGATGAGGTGATTAGTTCTAACTAGAACAGCATGCGGGCACACATATTTAGCAGAAAAAATAACATCGTTTCTTGTCAGCCAAATCGCCCACACAAAAGCTTTAATCACCCCGTCCCCAACCATGCGGGATACAGGCCGCAAGGCATTCCGCCAATCCCCCCACAAAAGCGCCATCGAATGTGGAAGCGACGGCAACTGGACGACACTACTAAGCTGCGTCCACACCTCCAACGAGAAATTGCATTGCAGAAAAAGACGATCCACCGATTCCACCGCTTCGTGGCATAGTACGCAAGTAGCAGTCGGAAGCTTGTTGCACCTGCGCTTAGCTAAGTTTTCAAGGGTAAGAATTTTATCCTTCCAGACCAGCCAGTTGAAAATATTGACCTTCCTCGGGCAAGGTCCCTTCCAAAAGAACTTAGCAATCGAGCACCTAAGCCCTCCATCATTCAGTCGATCATAGAAGGATTTGACAGAGAAGGAACCATTGGCAGTCAAACTCCAAAGCTTTAAATCCTTATCCAAACCAGTAGGAGAGTTCCGACTGGCAGGAAACAACACCGACTCAAGATCACTCACAAAAGGTTGCCGATTAAGAAGATGTCTCAATTCAAGCATTGAAGCATTCTGCCTCGAGGATGCCAAAAATTCATTCAGCCAAAGGTACATAGGTGCCCGGCCATTGAGCCAACGATCCTTCCAAAACAAAGATTCCGTCCCAGAGTAAACATTAACCGTGATGCACCCATTAAATGCTGCTAAACCATTCAGAATCCCGGACCAAAAGAACGAAACCCTGCCTCGAGGAAGGCCAAACGAGTTCCAAGAAGGCAAGTTATAATTGAATTTAATCACCTTCGCACCGCACCAGTTTGAGTCAGTCAAAAATTTCCACCTCCATTTCCCCAGGAGGGCCATATTAAACGCGGATAAGTCCAAAATGCCCCAACCTCCTTGCTCCTTTGAGCGACAAATCTGCTGCCAAGCGACCAGTCGGCACCTAGGAATATCAATGTCAGGGCCCGACCATAAGAAATCCCGGCGCACCCGATCAATGTCCTTAATGACCCATCTGGGTAAACGAAAGATGGACATCCAATACGTCGGAATGGAAGTAAGAACCAAATTTAATAATGTAAGCCTGCCACCAATAGAAAGATAAGAAGATTTCCAAGAAGATAAAAGACCTTTTATTTTATCAATCAAGCTCTTCCAGTCCTGTTTACGAGGCCGTCTACCGGAAATCGGAATGCCCAGATAAATAACCGGAAGGCAACCAACGGTGCAATTGAAGGTGTTCGCAGCCCTCAAATCTGGAAGCTGGTTCATGATGGTAGAAAAAAAGACAAGTCTTGGCGAAATTGGTTTCTAGCCCCGAAAGACCTTCAAATAGCAACAAAATCAACTTAATAATCCTCAGATCTTCGGGCCCACCAGATGGGTCGAATCGATGAGGGTCGTCCGCATAGTGCAGATTGCAGATACTACCAAATTCCCCAACTGGAACTCCAACCAAAATATGGGAATTCAGTGCATTCTCAAACAAAGTACTAAGAACATCCGTAACCAAAACAAACAACAAGGGCGACAACGGGTCACCCCCGCCTAAGACCATCACCGATATCTAACGTATCCTCTAGGGGACCCATTAATGAGGATAGATGCTTTTCGACTGATCTCGAGAATAGTTTGGATCCACCCTAACCATTTAGATCCAAAACCTCTCACTCTCAGCAAGTCAAACAGGAAATCCCAGTCAACCGAGTCAAAGGCCTTAGCAAAGTCCACTTTAAGTACATGGCCAACCAAATTTCTTTTTTGGATACTGAATAACAGTTCCTCAGCCGTAGAAATATTGTCTACAATGCATCTACCTTTTAGAAAGGCCGACTGAGTCTGATTCACCAGAGAGTCCATCACCGTACCAAGTCGAGTAGCAAGAATCTTGGAAATGATTTTTAGAGAGGAATTAATTAAACTGATCGGTCGGTAATCTCCAGGGGATGCCGGGCTCGAAACCTTAGGGATGAGAACAATGTTAGCCCAGTTTATACGCTCCAAGTTCGCCCTCCCAGAGTAGAAATCCTCACACAGTTTCCAAACCTCATTTTTGACAATCTCCCAAAATGTTTTAAAGAATAGCAGGGGAAACCCATCAGGTCCCGGCGCCTTATCACTACCTAAGTCAAAGACCGCCTTTTTAACTTCCTCCAAAGTGAAAGGACGCTCCAAAAGAGATAAATCAACCCTAGCTTTATTAAACAAGAGCCTATTTAGGTCAACCTTAAAACGAAACGAGCGTTGGTGACCAAATAATGCACAAAAACGATTTTCAAACACTTTCCCGATCTCCTTGATCTCCGAGTAAGCATCCTCCCCCACCTTGATGGAAGGGATAAAGTTAGTGTTTTTTCTGCCGTTTGCAACTGAATGAAAATATTTAGTGTTTTCATCCCCTTCCTGGAGCCAACGCAATCTAAATCTCTGTTTCCAGTACAACTCCTCCTGTTTGCGAATCTCACCCAACCTACCCAACATCTCGAGCTCCCGCTGGGATTCCTCAGAGTTCAGAGGTCTAGATTCTTTGATGATATCCAGAAGTTCCACCTCATGAAGGAGTGCTAACTTACACAGCTTAATGGAACCGAAACTCTCCTTGGACAAAACACGCCCTCAGCCAATGCAACTTTTTGGATAGAACAAACGCCCCGCACCCATGCGGGTTGTAGCTGTTCCACCACTGGGAGATTAAATTGGCGAAACCATCCACGGTAGTCCAAGCAAGCTCAAAACGAAATGGCCTAGGATTAGAGCAGTGCATTCCCACCTCAAGTCTAATTGGAACGTGATCCGATCCAAGACAAGGAAGGCAATTTTGGATCAGTTTAGGGAACATCTCCGCCAACTTTCTGTTGACAATAAACCTGTCAAGCTTCACCCAAGTGGGGTTAACTTACCCGTTCGACCAAGTAAATCTTCTACCCAAAGTTGGGGGTTCAAAAAGATACAAATCATTAAGGAACGAGGACGCATCTCGGATATCCAAAAGGTTAGGAGGCCCACCACACTTATCTCCCAAGGAGAAAATAGCGTTGAAGTCACCGCCCACCACCCATGGGACCCCCTGGGCGGGACAACATCGTCGAATCTCCTCCCAAAATTCGGCCTTTAAATGACGCGCATTAGGTCCATAAACCGAGGTACATCTCCAATGTACGTTATCCTTTTTGGAAACAAAGTCGACAGAAATCGAAAAGGCACCCCTCGAAGCAACCGACCCAATGAGATGGACACTATTCCACCCAATAACAATTCCTCCTGAAGCACCAACCGACGAGAGAAAAATAAATTTATCTAAACGGGGTCCTCCTATCTCTTTCCAAGCTGCCGCAGTGATGGAAACCAACTTGGTCTCTTGTAAACAGCACACATCCGCAAAATGAAGATTCAAAAAATCTTTAACTAGGAAGCGTTTCGCAGGGCCTTCCTAACCCCTAACATTCCAAGATATAATATTCATGACAAACTAATTAGTGATCGCAGGACCTCACAGAGTCTCACTTTCGCCTCCCCCGAGCAATAACACAAGATAAAGCACGGTGCTTCTCTACTTGACGAATATAATCTAAGCAAGCATCCTCATAAAAAGCAAAAGCATCAAACATAATTCCACAAGCAGAGCAATATTTCACTAACTGAGCATTGGACCAATTAGAAATAAGGAGGGGCTTTGAGTGCGTACCTTCAGGGAGTTCGCCGCGAAGAGGTTTCTTCTTAGCTGATCTCGGTGGTTCTACCACAAAACCCGACTCCTCGTTCCATCTGGATGACGGCTTTTTGGATCTTTCGCTCTTCTCGGTACTCACCAAAGTATCCTCAACTGAAGAAGAGTTTCCCACCTTTAGGCCTGGAAGTATCTCCTTAAGGGATCGTTCGAAACTACGTGATGCAGTCATCTGAGCCATATTCCTCTTCCATCTCTTCAGATTCCGATACATGATCATTACACTCCTCCCCTCTATCAACCTCCTTTGGCATGCAGACTGGTGTAAGAACCCACTGTTCCGTAAGAAATTTCCACTGAAATCCCTCTGGGGGGACCGAAACTGGAGCAACTAATTGCCCTTGAGTAGCTTCTTCATCAAATTGTGAAGCAACACCCATCGCAGGACCACTGTTCTCTAAAACCAAATCCATAGGCCCAATCGGCCCAGTCTGAACCGGCTCCACCAGGATAGTGGCCTCGTCCGACGGCCCAAGATCCGAAGGCCCAAGATCCACTAACCTATTAGCAATAATAGGCCTATCCCCTGAATTAGAGCTGACATTGTTTTCAATAGAGGGCGCCACCATCTGGGAATGATCCATCGTGCGGCCCAACTCACACAAAAAGATTGGGTCCAAGCTTCTCACATTCTCAAAAGAATCCAAGCCCAGCTCCCTTCTAGGCCTGATCTCCATGGCTAACGGATCCATGAACCTCCGTCCAACGTCATCCCCATGCACGAGACTTCCATGCACGAGACCCCCATGCACACCAGCATCCTTAATCACGAGATCCCCATTTTTAACTTTCCACGTGTCTTGGACAACCTCGGACCCCTGACTAGTCCCCTATTGTTGCGCACCACCCACTTATCGACACCGCAGCGTCTCGAGCCACTCCCCAGCGACCTCCTGTCCATTCGAACCGTCCCCGTACCCGCGTTCGAACGACCGCCGGTCCGAGCTATAGAGTCCCGTTGGACTTTCGGTTCGCGTACCAACAGTCGTGGCACCGCCGTTTCACCGGTGCTGTGGGAGCTCGGCTCTACCACCACCGTCGAGTCCACCCGAGATCCAACCTTAGGTTTGAGATGGGAGCCATGCTCAACCAACCTCTGAGAATCATTCGCAGCAGCAACGCATGCCGCAACTGCCCTCCCATCAACCTCTTCATCGCTCGGCCTCGACTCCCGGCCCTCCTTCACCGTCTGCGTAGTATTAGGTCCAGTCCTAGGGTGGGAGCAACGCTCAACCAACCCCTCTGATTGGCGTAGGTCTGGCATCATCGCAGGTCGCTTACCTTTGTCCGCTAAGTTGATGCCTTGATCATTCTTCTGCGGAACATGGTCACCCAGCTCCTCACCACGTCGCTCCTTCAGAAGAACAAAACGGCCTAACTCCGGCCGGAATTTGGGGTGGTGGCCGTTGTCGTCAGTAAGGAGAACCTGGTACCTGCACATGCCCAAACTGAGGTCGAGTTCGATAGGAAGGATAACTCCCTTTCTCCGTCGGACCAAGGGCTAGATGAAGGTTTTATTGGTTTTAAACTCCTGCGACAGCGAGACCAGCTCCCCCACGGTCTTCAACACCTCCAGAACTACACTCCAGCACCACCCATGGAGAGGTAGGTTCCACACTCGGATCCATTGACCTTCCCGGATCCGCGCTCGGTCGCGCCAAGTTCTGCCGACCAAGGTGTAAGTCTCGCCGAACATCGACCATCCTTAGTCGCGAACGACACCATATCCAACTTACAAGCCTCCTTCACCTCCACCCTACAAGAGAGAGGGATCAGATAGGTGATATCGTTCACCGGAGTTAATGGACCGGCGAGAGAGCAATTAATGATCGACGGCAACACTTCTTCCAAAGCCTTGTCAGTGACAAACCCCGAGAGCAGCGTCACCACCACCACCTTGGACAGCTCCTCCCTGACCTCTGAGATCTCCGGAGAAAGAGGGATCGACAACGAGGTTCTCCACGGTCCGGCATGCCGAGATCTAAGAGATGTATGAGCAAGAGCGTGCTGGGAATCAGGCCGGCTCAAGACAGGTTCCTCTACCGCATGCTTAGACCGAACATGGAGCCTCTTCCTCTTGGGACTCCGACGAAGATCCACCCTACAATTCGTGGCCATGTGGCCCACCCCCGAGCAGCGAAGGCAAACGACTTGGTGCCTACAGTCAGCGGTCTTGTGGGTCATCCGAAAGCAACGTCCACACGAGTTATCTGTCGGTGACCTGGGTCGCTTAGCACCCGTGCGAAATTGAATCTGTCTCTGCGCTTCACCTGGCACCACCTGCTTACTGTCCTGATCCTCCGACGACGAGCTGAGAGCTTCAGAGTAGGTCATACTCTTCCTCGTGTACTTGGTGTCCGCAACACTGCCAGAAGACACTTGCAACTTACCAGTCTTCACCGTCTTCCCCGCGGTCGCCGTGGCCTCCTGCCCCGGCGAAACCCCACCTGCCCACAACTCCCCCAGCAGACTCATTCGTCCCACTAATTCCTCTTGTTTGAAGAAATATTTTTAATTTAATAAAGAAAAAATCTAACATTCCAAAACCTTTCAAAATTTTGGCCCCTATTTGGGGTGCTAGTAGGAGAAAAAACATCCAAAAATTTTTATAACTTTAAAAATACTATAATGCCCTTAAGTATTATTAATCATAGAACCACACTTTCTAACAAGGGTATTATGATATATCATTTTCATTCTCTTCTTTAACCAAACAAAATTTATTAAATAACCTTTAATTTTCTTTCTCTCACTAAAATTTAATCATCCAAACAAAGATTCAATTTTTTTATTTCTTTTTCTCTCATTTTGTTTCTTTTTTTTTCATCCACTTTTGGACCCAAACATTATATTATTTTTAAAGTTCTCTTTCCTCACTATATCCATTTATTACATGGTTTATATATTTAATTTAAAATTTTATCAAAGATTTCATCAAAGTTTTTTTAATTTGTAAAATATTTTTAATTTATTTATATACATAGAATTTTCAAAAAAACAAAAGGCCAAAAATATAACCACAAAAATGATAAAAAATATTGTGTCAAAATTCAAATATACAGTTATGTTAGATTTCGTTAAGGAAAGAGATTCTCTAATTTTATTGGGAGTGTTGGATACTCTAATTTTATAATCTCCCTCAAATGACCATAATAATCATATTATGTTGCATTGTAATTGGAACCCTTTACACAAACTCCACTATTTATTGTCATTCTTCTCGTACCACGCTCAGTTGTGTGGAATTTATACCCTTTGTGAAATACAATGGATAAGTCATCATAACTTTTAAAGGCCCAGTTGCGAGATCCTTCATCATTTGATTGGTCACATTATTATTAGGATCTCATTCCTACATAATAAGATGTACTGTTAATATTAATAGACATGAAATCAATATAATAAGATTGATAAATAAGAAGAATATATAAAGGTTAGGACTTACATAAATCTTAAACTAGTTAGCAAATTCATTTTTCCAATTTATCATAAACTTGTGCATTAGTTATATTAGGTGTATTTCCCACCACCTCTTCCACAAAAATCCCTTAAAGGCGAAAACGTTTGGGTTAAAAAAAAGAAACTAAAAGTTTTCTTTCTAATTAAATTGAAGTAGAGAAGCATACTTGACATATTGTTGAACAACCTCATCACCATTTAGTATAAGATGTAAGTTTGAGCTTGATGGTACTCTTTATCAATCAAACTTCTTGATTTTGCTTGCCATATGGTCGACCAGGAAAACTGAATATTGATAAAAGACTTTCAGATGTTTCAGTCTCTCCTCCATCATCATTACGAGGTACTTTTCTTATCTTCGTGTTCACATGAGGCTCAAAGTAATATGAACAAAAAGTTGATGCTTCTTCAACTAAGTACGCATTACATATTGAACCTTCAACCTTGGCTTTGTTAATTACTTTCTTCTTTAAATGATGCAAGAATTTAAATTATAAATAAGAATAGTTATATCAAATTGAAAAAATAGACATTATGTCATGGGGAACCTTTGGTATATGCAAATTGTAGTAAAACTTTGTGCAACCCTTTGAAATTACAAGATGTGGAAGGATCAAGTTCATATAGGGACATGATTATTGATGCAATTGGTCCTAACTTTGATCCATATTATGATGCAAATGAAGAGGAAATGCCAAACCCTACAACTCAAAAATTGTATGACATGCTTGATACAATAGAAGAACCTTTATGGCTTGGATGTGAAGCGCACACTCAATTATTTGCCGTAGCAAGATTATTAACAACAAAATCTGAGTTTCAAATGTCAAAGATGTGTTATGATGCTGTATTGCAATTTATGAAAGAGGCATTACTAGCTAATAATAAGTTGGTTGATAACTTCTATAAGACAAAGAAGTTTGTTGCTACCTTGGGTCTTCCATGCGAAAAAATCCATTGTTGCATAAATGGATGCATGTTATATTGGGGTGAGGATAGTGGCAGAAGAAGTTGCAAGGTTTGTGACCATCCTCGATATAAAAGCAGGAAGAGAGGTAAAGAGAATCACAAAGATTATTCACCGAATCAAAAGATGTATTATTTTCCCCTGACACTTAGGCTACAAAAATTGTATGCTTCAAAGGTGACGATGAAGGATATGAGGTGGCGCAAAGAGCATGATAAAAAAAGATGGTGTGATTTGCCATCTTTCTGAGGCTGAAGCATGGAAGCAATTTAATCCCATACATCCTCTTTTTACATCAGAGGCTCGAAATGTAAGACTTGGGTTGTCTACTAATAAGTTTCAACAATTTGGACAATTAGGCAAGCAATATTCTTGTTGGCTTGTTATTATCACACCGTACAATTTACCCCCGTGGATGTGTATGAAGAACCCTTATATATTTTTAACTGTTATTGTACCTGACCAAAAAAATCCAAAGCAAAAGTTAGATGTGTACTTGCAACCATTAATAGCATAGTTAAAACATTTGTGGAATGTTGGAGTACAGACATATGATGTATCTAAGAAACAAAATTTTCATATGAGAGCTGCACTTATGTGGACCATTAGTGACTTCCTAGCTTTTGCAATGCTATCAGGATGTAGTACAGCAGGCAAAAAAGCTTGTCCATATCGTATGGATAAATGAAAGTCTTTTAGCCTTATTAATGGTGGTAAAGTTTTGTGGTTTGATTTTTATCAGCAATTCCTACCTACACCACCTCCATCTATTTTTTTTTTGGGCATCAAATTTTGAAACAAATCGAAGACTTAAAGTTGAAGAAAATAACAGTTGGTGCTGAACAGTGGAATGTTCCTATTTATAAGTCAAGTGGATGGCACAAGCATAGTATTTTTTGGGATTTGCCTTATTAGAGTACTAATCTCATCCGCCACAATCTTGATGTTATGTATATTGAAAAAAATATTTTTGAAAATGTATTTGACATTGTGATGGATGTGGAAGGTAAACCAATGATAATGCAAAAGGAAGAGAGGATGTGAAAATATATTGCAAGCATAAAGAATTGGAGAAAAATGAAGTGACAGGGAAATATCCTATAGCTTGCTATAGCTTAAGTAGGGAGGAAAAAAAGATGTTTGTGAATGGGTAAGTCAACTTCGGTTTTCGGATGGGTAAGTTTCAAATATGGCAAGGTGTGTTAATATGTGGAAGTATAAGATGTATGGAATGAAAAGTCATGATTGCCATGTATTCATACAAAGGTTAATCCCTATAGCCTTTCGTGAATTATTACCATTGTCGATATGGAAAACTTTGACAGAGCTAAGGTTATTTTTCAAAGACCTTACTTGTTAAACAATTAGAGCGGAAAACATGAATTGGATTATCGAAGAAATTTCTGTAATATTTGAGAGGTAAACTTTAATATAAATTCAGCCTATATGATTTTCCCACTGACGATAATCTTGAGTAAACCCATTCCTCAGAAGGTGCAACTTCACATTATCAACCATTTCATACCTTCGATTTTGACACTTACAACAAGGGCATCTTATTTTATCACAATCCATAAATCTCGGTTGGTCACAAGCATATTGGATGAATGACTCTACCCCAACCACAAATTTAGGGTTAATGAATCTATGTCTGTGTGTAAGTCTATTATACATCCACTCCCGATTAGTTCCCATTGATATTCTGATAACATAGAATAATAAGTTTTTTATAATCAACACATGTTTATAGATTAAAAATATATTCAAAACACATACACCATATATGCTCACATGAATACTATTAAAAAAATATATTCTCAGAGTTATATAAAATTGCAAATTTAAATAAGTCTACAAATAAATTGAGATAGATTAGGTGAACATGGAATACTTTATGGTTGACAAATATAAAAAAACCTTAAAGCTTTTTTTTGGTTACATTTGACATAATTTTTCCTGCATAGTGCACCTACTCTACGGTTGAGAAACATGTTAAAAATGCTGCTTTTGATAATTCAGTCAAATTATCAAGATTGATTAAGTAATGGACTATTCATCCAATCCATGCATAAGCTAGAATGACTATATATTTGAACATGTTCTCCTCATGGAATGATTTAATACATTGTTCCTTTATTCTTAATTAATGCATATTTCTATATCACACATGTGATCCTTTTCTTTGTTTGTGTGAACAGATTGCTATATACATACAAAAATTTCATCATATATATATATAAGCTACAGAGCAAAGGGAAAAAAACATATGATTAATTAAGAGAATAATTTTCCCTCCAAGTTCTCACCTAATTTCAACAACACTCTTCACAAAAATTTCAAAGATCTTCTTAGCTATCAAGAACCACAAAATATGTTTTATGTCACTAAAATTTTAAAGATCATGATTAATTAAACAACAATAATATATATGCTTCAAATCATAAGTACACATGATCATTTTTTTTTTGAAAATAGTTTTAATTTGAATGTATTCAATATCTATACTAATTAATAATGATATTCCTTTATTATATTATTAGTATTAATTTTTTTAAAAAAATTGATATTAACATGGGTAGGTGGGGGGAATTTGGAGGATTATCCTCGTTTTAAAATAAATGTATAGATAATAAATATTATATATATATATATACACATACAAAATAAATTATCTTTGTCCCTTGTATCTATCTATCTTCCTTTTGTTTTTAACAATTTTAAAAAAATAATTTTCTTATATTAGGTTTGGATTGAGGCTCAGAAGTGAAAGTAAATGAGAGGAAAGGTTAAGGAATGTTGGACTGAAACTTCATCTTGTTTGAAGAAATCTTTTTAATTTAATAAAGGAAAAAAATCTAACGTTTCAAAACCTTTCAAAATTTTGGCCCCTATTTGGGGGTGCTAGTAGGAGAAAGAACATCCAAAAAGTTTTATAACTTTAAAAATACTATAATGCCGTTAGTATGTTTTTTTATTAATCATAAAACCACACTTTCTAACAAGGGTATTATGATATATCCTTTTATTTCTCTTCTTTAACCAAACAAAGTTTATTAAACAACCCTTAATTTTCTTTCTCTCGCTAAAATTTAATCATCCAAACAAAGATTCAATTTTTTATTTCTTTTTCTCTCATTTTGTTTCATTTTTTCCTTCCACTTTTGGACCCAAACATTATATTATTTTTAAAGTTCTCTTTCCTCACTATATCCATTTATTACATGGTTTATATGTTTAATTTAAAATTTTATCAAAGATTTCAAAAAAAATATCAAAGTTTTTTAATTTGTAAAAATATTTTTAATTTATTTATATACATAGAATTTTCAAAAAAACCAAAGGAAAAAGATATAACCACAAAAATGATAGAAAATGTTATATCAGAATTCAAATATACAGTTATGTTAGATTTCGTTAAGGAAGGAGATCCTCTCTTTCTCTCGATCCGCTTCTGCTTGTTCTAATCATCGATGTCCTCAAACTCTTAACTCAAGAGTCCTATATGGATAGGATGATATGTCATCTTTAATAAGTCGATAACTTCCTCATTCTAACCATTAGTGATAGAAGGACCTTAGAGTTATTAAGCTTATCCTCTACTTTGTTTGAATGTATGCTAGAGTTAGCAACTAATTTCCAAAAAAAACAGCCAATTTTCTTTGAGAATTGGTCAACTTCATGATGCACAACTTGCCCAAACATTTTACTGCTCAACTAGACTCTTTCCTTATCTTACCTGGGTGTTCTTATTTCAAGTAGGAGACCCCAACAGTAGGAATAGAAAAGTTTGATCTTCATAATTAGGTAACATTTGTCCTTTTAGAAGGCTAAATGCTTTTCTCTTGAAGGTCAACTTACGCTAATTAATTATGACCTCTTTTCTTTTCGAACTTATTGGATGTCTATTTTCAAATTCCCCCGGCCACTATGTCATCAAGGATATTGATCATATAAGAAGAGACTCCCTTTGGTTTGGACTGGACATTGATCACTCAGGGTGCCGCCTAGTTAATTGTGACCATGAAACCAAACCAAGAAAAGAATCTTAGATCTAGAGGATTTTAATGATACTCTCCTTGGGATATGGTGGTGGAAGATCTTTTTTGACACCTCATGGCATGGAAATTCATCTTGGAATCTTTTCTTTAAGTAACATGAAAGAAGATCCTTTTTCTAGAATTGAATTCTTAGTTGTCTGCTTGCTTCCAGGGCCTGTATCAAGCCAGCCATCCACGATGATATAACCAATTTGCTCTAGTTTAATAGAGGGATTAATGGCTATGTGCCAACATACATTTGACCAAAATTTTTCATGAACCACTAGCAATATCTAGGTATTATCAAGGATCTTGTATAATCAATGAGATCTATCTGGTTGTCGACCCTTCTGCCTTCGGTGTCCTTCTAAGGATCGCTGGACAATCTATGTGAAGCAATGACTTCAAATGGTCAATCCTCATGTCTAATGGTAGATTCTCTGCCAAATCATTTTGTGAATTGTTGAATGATAAATGGTTTAGGCTACCATGTGACATAGACCATTTGGAAGGATGCCTACCCATCTAAATTTATCCTCTTTAGTTGCCTTGTATGAGACAACAAGACTCTCACCCTTGACAGTCTTGCAAAAGGAAGTGTAACAAGCTACCAACCCTTATGTGTGTTTTGCAACTTGGCAACTATATCAATGGACCATTTGCTCTTACTTTGTCCCATTGCTAAGCGGATATAAAGCTACTTTGATTGATTATTTGGGTAAGCCATCCTTCCACGGCCTTCGGGAGATTTGTGGTACTTCTAAAGATTTAAAATTAGCCACTTTTTAAGAAAGACTTGGGATTTCCTTGCCCGTGCTATGATATGGACCATCTGGCTAAAAGGAAATGCATGTATTTTCCAAACAAAGTTACTCTCACCTACTCGATTATCCTAAAATTGATCACATGCTCTTTTGTAAATGTATTTCCAAAGAAAAAAATGGCAGAGCTAGAATATAGCATCACAACTGTCAAGCACATTGTAAAGTTTCGAGGGCCTCAAGCAGTTGGAGAGAGATCCTAGTGAGGTGATAGCCTTCCTCGGCTCTAGCTAGTTTTGTAGGTTAATTCAATCCATCACCCTGGTGGGAACCTTCTCATGCTCAACAAGAGTATTCAATCTTATCTCTCTATATTGTTGGTGTCCTTCCACTGTTAGTGGGATAATTCTTTTGTTTATGTTTATTGCTTCTTTTGTTATATCATTCTATTATTATACTTTTTATATTAAAATAATTGTGGTTTAATCCATTTTTTCAAAAAATTCAAATATAAAAAATGAGATCTCCCATGAATACCTCATTTGGTGAAGCACATAGCAGCACTATCAAAAGGTCCAAAGCAACTCTCTCACAAATCCTAATGTGGTAAAGTTCATCCTAGAATGACCAACACATAGCTGACAATCCCCTTGCCATTAGTTGCACCAACATACTCGGAGCAGAAAAATGAAGTTTGACTTAGAAGCCCTCAAATTCATTACTTGTACCTTAGATGCATGGCAATCTCCAAAGCTACTTTTTCAGTGCAAGCCTCAAAAGATAGTGCTCACCGGTAACCAACCACCCTATGCACATTTTCTACAACCAGACCACCATGCATTGAAATGTCGGCACCTTCTCACATATATATCAGCAATATTCATGCTCTGGGCACATCGCCACCAACTATCCTCTCCAAGCCAATGACTCACTAACATCAAAAACTAAATATCAACTATTTGTATATGGAATAAAACATGAGAAACAAAGAGATGTTCCAAAATAAAGTCAACCACGTTAGCTCTCTTCTAAGTTTTTCATATTTTAAAGCCAACATCAACTTGAGTGGTTTTTGTGAATCCTAAAATGTTATTTACTCTAGAAGTAGGAGATGTGGGAAATGAGAAAAAAAAAAAATTCAACAACAATGTATTATCAAATATTATTACCCAGCGTTATGTGCCAAAACTAATGAAATATATGCATACCATGCTATTCATATAAACATAGCAAAGGACTTTTCTACTTATTTAGCGGGTTCTGAGAGCAACAAGTAAGACAATGTCCCAATGAGTATAGGAAATGTAGTGATGCCAAGCTGCAAAGAATTAGGGAACATAAACTATGAGCAAATATTGTCCAAGGAAACATTGATGTGAATCAGCTACATGGCATAAGCAAAAGGATCCATTAGAAAGTAGTGAGGATGAATACCAAAGAACAAGTAAAAAGTTTACCGATACTAATAAGTGAAAATTTTATGATACTCAAACATAGAATTAATATAGGTAACAATAGGGTAGTTGGTAAATAGATTTTGGAAATGAAAGTGTATGAATCCAAAATTTGCCTAATTCAACTGAATGCTTTGTCTATGCATTACTATGATTAACAAGTGACATAGTTTTTTGGGGTTTGCTTTATTAGTATTACATCTAACTTCCATTGCATTTGTAATGAATCCTAAAACAATGGTTACAATTAAGAACATCAAAAAGTAACATGAATGAACTTGGTAGATGTGAATGTAGATTTTTTTTAAAAAAACAATTTATAAATTGTAGCAAGTATTTAAGTTATATTACATACATAACAATTTGGATAAACAACCTAAATTGTCCCTTACCTTTAGTTTTTGTTACGATCTAGTCACCCGAATATACATTGTTAATGGCGATCACATGTGGCATATGCCACATGTGATCACTGTTAACAGCGTTTGTTTGGGTAACCAAATTATAACAAAAATTAAAAATAGAAGATCAAGTCATAACTTTTTAAAACTAGGTGGCCAAAATAGAAACACAAAAAGTAAGGGATCATGTAAGTTGTTTACCTTAACAATTTATAAAGGCATCACAAAGGTTCTATGATGCAGATGAAAACACAGGCATGATTAAGCAACAAGAAGAAAACAATTTCTCAAGTCTAACAAGACTACAGCTTGTCACTGTGTAAAACATCAAAATGAATTAAGGTAATTGCTTATTCTCATATCTATACTACTTTTGCTTCATTGAACTCTAACATTGCCTTATGGAAAGAGAAGGAGAAATTTGTGTTTGGAACCCGTGCAGGGACAATGAAATGGCTAGAAAATAAATTATAAACCAGGAAATTAGTAAGGAACTAACAAGGAAAATATCAACAAACATACAAAGTTAAACTAAGTTAGATAAAACAAAATTTTCAACATTCAAGATGCTCAAGATAAGGTTAGTTTACTTAATAATTGGTGTCGGGCCACTGGGTCATCCCCATAGCAGTGCAATGAAGCATTTCCTCTGGCCATAGAGAAATAGGTATCAAATCCAATTTGGCCACCAATCCTTCCGCATCTAGTGGGAACAACACCTATCATTGTTGTTTCCTGAAGCACTTAATCATAGTAGGAGAAAGTGTTGCTCATAATGTATTTGATCCCTACATCAGCCATTTGCTTCAAAATGGAAGACCTAAGATCTACAGAAACCCTTTTGTGCATCTTTGACACTCCTCTTCCCATCCTAAAAAGACTCCAAAGAAAACTTGAGTTCCCTCTTGGGCCCAATGCGAGGATAATCAATGATGTGTGATGCCATCTTTCTGGTTATGCAGACAAAATCAAATTTTCAAAATTCAAGATATAGATACAATTAATGACAAAATTTAAAAATAAAATAAAATTTGATCCACCATGTTTAATCCATCTATTAAGGAACAATAAGGAAAGTGGACCTTACATTACTCAAAAAAGCATAGAATCACAACTTGGCTCAAGTTTTACTAGCTAACATTTTCCTTTAAAAAAATTCAAATCTATTAAAATCTAGAAATTATAACTCCTGCTAGACATAATGTTATTTCAAAAGTGGACAAGAGAGAGACCTAATTGGTCAAAAAAACTACATTGTAAGAGATGGAAATTTAGACCCTTCCCAATTGCATCATATCAACAAAACATGAAAGAAGCATATAATTGACAAGTTTAGCTAAGAACATCGAAGCATGTAATAAAATATCAAACATTACCCATCATTATCCATATTTACTACCTTTCTCCAGCATGAACTGAACATCGTTCAAGGCTAGTCCAACACTAGATCATAGAAATAAAATGTCAAATTATGTAACTGAGTCACATGGATGGAAACTATATATTAAAAAAAACAAATTAAAATCTAGGCAAAGTATGTAGCAAGCCAATCTATGATGTAAATAATAGTCGATGCACTCATTTCCTGCATGAATGTAACATTCCATGTCAAAATTTCTAATTAGAGATCTTTAAAGGTTCACCAGTTTGCAATGACAATTAATTACCCCTTGTGACCCAATAATATCAGTAAGACCATTTTGGACACTACACAAATCATGGCTCCTATATTCATTAATGAGCCAAACGAACCTATAGTGCAAAACCAAGACAAGACAAAATCGCTAAGAAATTGTTTACCCAGGCAATTTCAATCTACTCTTGTTTACATTGATCTATAGATCCACATAAACAAACAAAGATTAACATGTTGCTTCAGAACTTTCATGTCTTTAACTTAGTAATGACCCCACCAGCTTCTATTGATCTAAACATTGATTTTTCATTTTGAATATGAATCTAGACATCATTTTCTAACATTTGGTCGATGCTTCAGCTTCAATGAGCACCAAAAACAAAATCTCAAATAAAATTTCAATTCTCTATCAAGCAAACTAGTCCCTTCCAAACAAGGTCAATCAAAATTCAAGACAAATATCAAAGAGTCTAAAAATATGAATCTTTTCTTAGATCTTCCTGTGTAGCCATAGAAACCCAATCTATACAAGCAATTACAAAAGCACATGAAATCAAACAACAAACAATCAACCAGATGAATCCAAAACAAAGGTGAAAAAATTTTGTTTAACAAAAACCAAAACAAATGTTTACACATGATCCAAACTCAAAGGAACCGGGACAAAGGTGTTGTGTTGACGATGCTTAATCGAATACCCATGTCCTCTCTGCTCACCATGCTCATTAATTGAGAAGAAAAGCAAAAGAAGGCATCTTTGGTTCAATATGATTTCCAATCGGCAAAAGAAAGTGAGGAAAGAGAGAAGGAGAGAGAGAGAGATAGAGAGAGAGGGGAAAGAAAATGAGAAAAGAGAGAAACTTGGGCAACAATCCAATATCCTCCTTTGCGCCTTGTTAAACGTTATTTCCCATAACAATCAAGTTACCCCTCACTCATCTCCATAACCATCGCAATCAATATTAATCATCCTATGCCTATCTTTGCCTACCACTACAATGACCTTAACCAGTACAATCACCCTATGCGATGCGTACAGAATATCTACCACTAAACAACCATTAGCCAATAAAATTAGCTTATCCCTTAACATCGATTGCATGATTATATAACAACTAATCACAAAACTAATCATGAAAACATTGCATAATGAGATACAATGTTGGGAAATTCATTGTGAAATGTGCGAAGAGGTTCTCAAGTGGCATCGAATAGAGCCACTAAATGAGAAAATGCTCATAAGGTTAGTCATGCTGGAGGATGATATGCGAATCTAGAACTCAGGCTGGTTGCAAAATGAGGTGTTGGTCTATGAAATTGAGAGGTAGAGGAATGAGCTATGGAGATGGTTCACCCATACAGTACTTTGAGCTCATAGGCATGGAAGACATTATGTAAGTACAATGTCTCTAAATGGGCCAAGTAGCAAGCAACAGCGCCGATCTTCTTCATGACTTGAAAGGGTCCAAAGAATTTCCAAGACAACTTGTGAGTCTGGCAATGAGATTTGAGAGACGTTTGTTAGAAGGGTTGCAGTTCAAGGAACACCCAATCGCCATCAAAGAAGAGACGTTGTTGTGGACGACGGTGACTTGATTTTTCATCCGATTCTAAGTGCGAAGTAGATTAGCAAGAAGAGCTTGTAGGATCTAGGAGGGAGCAGAGAGCATGTTATCCATTGATGTAATAGACAAGATCTGGCAACATAGTAGTGCCATTTGGCCTAGTGGAGATACTATAACCAATACAATGGATTTTTGGAAAGGAAACACCAGAGATAATATTTGAGGTAACAGTTCAACACCTTTGTTTGATCGCCAGACTTCGGGTGGTAAGCGTTGCTCATTGCTAAGACCATGCATTGGAGTTTGAATAATTCATGCCAAAGCACACTCATAAAGATCAAGTCACTGTTTGAAACCATGATTGAAGGAACTCTATCGAGGCGAACAATGTCATGGGTGAAGACAACGGTGACCTAAGGGGCTATGAGTAATGACCCCATGGCAAAGAAGTGCATGTGTATAAGAATAGTGCTCTTGTCACCAGACAAGTATAGATACATGATAAAGTCTAAAGTAATCACATTCTATATTTTACCTGAAATCGGGAGGAGTTGAAGAAGACCCTAAGGAGCTTTGTTAAAGGGTTTGGAAGTCTAGCATATGAAGCATGCAACAAACTCTTACACCGAACGCCCTAGCCTAGGGTAGTAGAAAAAGTTGGTGAGGTGAACAAGTGATTGGGTTTGTGCATGTGTGAATTCTAAGATAAGAATGAGTCTAATTTATTGCAGTGCACAAGTCTCTCAAGTAGTAAAAGTATGCATATAAAACACAAGATGTTGAATCCGATGAGGTAAGTACTAATACTACCTAATTTCTTATTATCTAGCCAAAAGTTTAATGAGTTTTTACCTAAAAAATCTAAGTGGATCAATTAAGAAACTCGAGGGAAGAGAATATGACGGTAAAAGTTGTGAGGGTAATCAAGGTATGGAGAGTTTCCCTGAATTGATTCTCCCCAGGACTTCTCAAACAACTAAACCTTAACTCTGAAATTAAATTGAGGTTAAATTGAATGGTGAAGATTCTACAAGCATGCCAATACTTCTCTCGAAGCTATTAGCATCTAAATCAGTACAAGAACAAGTGAAATCTCTCTCTAGAGCATTACACTCAATGAATCTCTCGCTAAGGGTGAGCACAAGGCTTCTTATCCAAAAGTGAGCACTCGGCTTCTAATGTAAGAATTAACCATGTAGTAGCCGTGGGGATACTGTTTATGATATTGTTACCATTCATGACACTGTTTATATTACTATATATGGTCATTGTGGTTACAACATGGCCATGGTCAGGCTCATTTTTTTCATTAGGAACGAGGAAAGAAAAAGTGAGAGAACTCTAGATCTCTTGTGAGGCAACCCATGAGGCATTTTCTTGGCATCTAAAGGAGTGTGGAAACTAAGGAAAGAAGAAAGGAAGATTCACTGGTGCTTTCCTTCTTTATTCTTGCAAAAGTGCTTGAATTAATATTGCAAGGTAGAGAGATAAGCCTATACAAAGCTAGGATTTTCTTTGAGGTGTGCTCATTGTTACTCAAGGAAGAAATTCTCTTTGTATTTGATTTCAATTTGTTAGATGTTATGCTCAAGGTAGTAGCTTAAGGGAGAGAACATTTGTATTGGGTCATTTCACATACAAGTACACAATTCGCTTTTCTTTTGGTCTTGCTTTGCATTGAAGGGTTTTCCCATGAGATTTGTCAATTTTCAAAGATCCTATGACTGTTTTGTTGTTTGTAGTTGCTTGACTATTTGTGGGTGTCCTGTTTCGCTATGTATTGACTGATTGTCGAGTGTCAGGCCTCTAAATATACCTCTAATGTTGAAGGCCCTTTTTGACCAATTTGAAATTAGTGGGGGTTGTACACAAATTTCCTCTTGAAATTATATATGTTGCTTTGTATAATAAATTGGTTGGGTTGATTCTGGACTGGACTAGACCAAAAGTCAGCTATGCCCTCCAATGGTTGTAACTATCTATTGTGATAACAAGTCAACATTTGTATATCAAAGAATTCTATCTTCCACCGGAGAAGGCATATAGCCATTAAGCATAATTTTATTCTAAAATCAATTGAAGAAAAACAGGTGTAATTGAAGTTTTGAAAGTCCAACAGTCAAATAGCAAATATTTTTACAAAGGCTTTACCAAGAGACAAGCTCCAGCAATTAAGAAAAATATTTGGAGTGACACCATAGCACATGAAGGGGGAGAATGTCGAATAATATACAAATAACTTAGCAATAGTGATGATTTTGATATTTAATGTTCATGTACTTTAGTAATGGTGAGCTCATGAATATGGCAGTAATGATGATCTTGAAATTTGATGTTCATGTATTAAAATAACTGCGAATCCATGAATAATTAGTTACTTAATGCATATTTTAGGATATTTTATGAACCCACTGTAAATATGTAAACCATTTCAAGTATCAGATAATAGATAATAGAGTGAAAAATCCAATTTCAAAAAATAGTTGAGAGGAATGCATCATATGGGTAGGTCCACAACAAACAAGCTTTTCATCCATCAATTTCGGTTAGATGAAACACATGTTGCAGTTGCAGCTATAGTTGTTAGGCAATCTTTTCTAGGATAGCTATCTTTTTGTCTCGGCTCATTGTTTTCTTCTCTATCTCATCCTTCTTTCTCTTCTTTCTTCATCTTCTCCACCTCCTCCTTTTTCTAATTTCAACAGTTTTGATCTCACACACAAAATTCATGTCAACTTTCAGTTCATCAATGCAAACATCGATGAATTTGATGTGCAGATTGTATGGACTAAATTGTCTCACTTTTTGCTTCAGAGTTAATGAATGATTGAATGTGTACTTTCACAAGACTAGCCTCTTGTTATTTATAAAATGGCAAATCAGAAAATAAATTATATATTTTTGTTTTATGTGAATTCTTTTTATTCTTGTTATAATTATATGAAAATTTATGCAAATTCTGATTTCTATATTTGTATCTATAATTTTTTATAATTTTTTTTTCTTTTACTTTGTCAAAAATTACTTTTTAGCCATGGGGCAAACAAACTAATTAAACTGACTATGGTATTATATTAAATTTGACCCAAACCTAGATTAATCATATTTAATTGAATTTAATATCTAATGTTAATAATGAAAATTATAATTGACTATGATGTATATATTCTAAACTAGTTTGGAGTGATGTACTTAAAAATAAAGTATAGATCTCTCGAAGTTGATTTTTTTTTTTTCACATAAATATTTGAATTCAAAACCATTTATTTAAGTAATTCAATTCATTTATTTATATATTTATTTATTTACAACATTGATTTATGTAAATATGTTGTATGTATAATAATACTAACAACATGTTTATAACTTTATATAATTTAAAAATTACATTATTTGAACTGTAAAAGCAAATCTTTATTTATTTATTTTTAAAAAAATCAAGGCTATCAAATTTGGTATGAGTTGATTTTGTTCAAACTTAATAAATAAAAATATAAATATAAAATGTGAGATTCCCCTCTTCGCACTTCCGAGGAAGGATGTGATTTGAAAAGGATAAAAAGAAACATATAGGGTCCACCATGCTCATGATAAAGAGAATAATGTAGGAGAATAGCTTCACCAAGCCTAAGTATATAAGTACATCATCAATGGAATTCTATGCTTCTGCTCACTATATATCCCTTACAAAAACCATGTAAGTTATTAATTATTCCTTTTGTTTAAGATTTTAATTATTAATTATTTTTTGAATTAATTTTATATTTTTATATAATAATTTATAAAATTATTTTTCAAATATTATTTGTATTTTTGTATGCCACGTATTTCACTTATAATATAATTATATTTTTGGAAAATATAAAGGAAAAATAAATTATAAATTCCTGAAAGTTTCAAAACTTCTTAAACAAACCCTTCCGACATTTTGAATTTTTTTCAAACAGACCCTCGTTTTTTTCGACGAACTTTATTTTTAGTCACTATATTTCATCTCAGTCGGTTTATTCTATCTTACAGACGTATCTTTCATAGCTTAAAGAACCTCCAGCGTAAACAGAATTGAAACAAATCACTAGATTTGGCGCAGGATGCTCTCCAACAGAGCTCTAACCAGCACCAAATCCCAGATTTGTTATAGTGACACACTTTATTTATTTATTTATTTATTTATTTTTTTATTTATTTATTTATTTTTCTATTTTCATTATAAAATTTTTATTTATAATTTCATATTTTAATCAAATTAATAACTTATAATTTAAGTTTATAATTTTTAATTAATAAGAATAAAAAGTTGAATAAAATAATACAAGAAATATAAATTCATTAAAATTAAGAAAAATTCCATCGATAGCAATAAAAAAATCACAACACTCAATCAAATTTTTGTATTTGTATTTTTTTATCAATCATATTTTATTTTTATTCAAATACTCAAAAATATTTTTATTTTTTATTTAATAAATATTTGTAGTAAATATAAAAAAATGAAATCTATATTTTAAATAATATAATATTTAAATTCAATGGTTAAAAGTAAAAAAAAGAATTAAAGTTGATTAAATTTGTTGATGGTATGAATATATAAATTGTGAAGAGGGAAAAATATTTTAATAATATTCTATTTTAGAGTTAAAAATAGAGATGCTAGTTGGATAAACTTTCAATATAGAAGCTGTATTTTTGTATATTGAAGCTTTAAATATGGAGCTTTGGGTTAGAAATAGCCTTAATAAATATTTTTCATTTAACATTTTGTGTTTACGTATAATCATATAAGTTTTTACTTAATATATTACCTTTTCATTTAATATTTATTTTTGATGTTTAATATTTGACATTTATGTTTAATATTATGTGTTTTCGCTTAAAAAGTGCATTTCCGTCAACGTCAATTACTTTTTATAATAGAAAAAGACTGAAAAATAAACTGTCAGAAAAAAGGATTTGAGGAATACTCAAATTTTGCTAGATGATTAGTAAAATTTGGAAAAAATTTTAAGGTATTTACGGAAATGATTAAATGATTTAATATATTAATCCATTATTAACCATGTGTATATATATATATTAATTTTTGCAAAATTATATACAATTCTAAGGAAATAATATGAATAATTTTTTTCTTACACTCATTAGACTTGGATATTGTGCAATGTTGTTTGGAATTAAGATTTGATAGATTAAATAGTAAAAGATTATATTAATTAGATCATTAAATTGTGGCTTTTCTGTGTCCATTCGATTTCCTTTGTTAGATTAATTTTTTATTCTTGGCTGTGTTTTAAATATATATTACATCAATGTATTTATATAATTAATTGATCCATTGATAAGACGGTGCTGGAGTCTGATCAATGTGGGTCCCAATAAAAAGAATTTTTTAATAGTGATTATTTAAAAAAAATATTTTTTATTTGTAGCCCCTATTCAACCACCATTTTTTTTCTCATAATTAATGTATTTTTTCTCATATGAATTAAAAAAATTAAATTCAACCAACAAAACATAAATATATAAATTTCAAAGAGTTATTCTTCTAATCATAAGCTTAATATCTTGATACAAATAATTATACTTTTTAATAGAAATTTTACATATACCCTTTAAAGAGAAAGATTTTAAAAAAAAATTAATTCTCATGAAAAAAATCTATTGCCCATAATCACATGGACCTTCCATTTTGGATATATTTTCTTAATAATCTTAATTAATTAATTAATTAGATAATTAATTAATTAATTAATAATAATAATAAATAGCTAGTGAGAAAACCACTGCTTGCTTTTTCTTTGTTCTTTTTCATCTTTCTCTTTCTCTTTCTCTTTCTCTTTTTCATTGTGGGAACGTGAAGAGATCTCGTGAGAATTCCCGGGAGTGACGCAGTTCGGTTGCGGGATTCGGGCTGGAAGTTCATTTGCGGAGTTTTCACAACGGTAGTCACACCCGGCTGTTGATGAGTTCCTGGTTTTCTGGTTTTCTTTGTTTGATCTTGTGAATGGGTTGGGATTTTAGGGTTCGAGGAAGAGGAAGGGGGAGATGAGCAAGGGGCGGCCCCCGGAACCTTTGGATTTCTTTATTTGGACTGTGGAGGTATGAATTTTGATTGTTTTTGCTATTTGATCTGGTGTTTCTTGACTGATTTTGGAGTTTTCTTAGTTAAAGATTTGATTTTTAGGGCATTCTAAGGTGAAAATATGTGGAAAAATTTGGTTTTTTTGTGGTTTTTGCGACTGTGTGGAGTTGTTGTTGGTTGTGTATTTTCGAGGAATTTTGTTTTGATCTTTGGAATGGATTTTTGAGCTATGGGTATTGTATATGGTTGTGGTGGTGATGCTCATTGGTTGATGTTTTTGATGCTTGTGATCTCCTTGAAGTTTGAAGCTTGAAGCTTGAATTTCTGTTGGGTAGTTATCTTTTATTGGATATAATGCCAATTTCTTTGAAGTTTCTTTGATCTTTGGTATGGTGGTGGTCATTATTTTTTTTGGAGTTTTATCGGTACCTGTGATTTCCTTGAAGTATAAAGTTTGGATTTTGGCTGTATAGGCTTTATCTAGTTTGATTTCAAGCGAATTTTTCCTGAGGATTGGTAATAGTTATGCTAATATATTTAATGTTCAGCATTCATTGATTTGCGGGAAGATCGTTTTTCGGTGTTAGATTATGTTCAATGAGCGAATTTATACATTAATTTGGTCAGCTGCGGGAGATGGGTTGGCTACTTGCTTTCTTTCTTTTTTTCTCCTTTTATTTTTAATTTCTTATATTTTCTTATATTTTCAGTCTGGATGTGTTGTGTTTGTTAGTTTCAATTATATTATGGAATTCTCTCTATGGCAGGCCCAACTGTTGTAGGATCTGGCATGTGGAAGATTATTTGGGTTAAGATTTGAATATTTGGTCTACCTTCCTATGTTTCAGATGATTTTGAACTAGGGTGTTTGGGAAAAAAAAATTATTGTGAATTTGTAGTGAATGTATGAGAACCTGAGCTATTTTTTGCTGAAACTCTCTTACTCCCTCTTAGTCATATGGGTGCTTGGAAAGTTAGTTAATTCATTCAGGATATCTCTTCAATAGCTATAATTCATGAGCAAAGGTGTTATTCTGTGTGTAGATGTCAATTTTATTGTTTTGAAAGATTATTGAGATTTTATTTAAGTTATTTAATTGTTTCCACTTTTATTACCTATGGCAGTTGATCATTATTTAATTGTTTCCACTTTCCACTTTAATTGTTTGGTTACAAGCTACATAGCCTTTTAGTGAAGTTCACTTTGTAGAATATATCCAAATTGGATTTACTTCACCACACTTCTGTTGGTTTGATTATTGACTTAGGAGCTATTTCTGGCCATCATTTATATGGCATTTTTCCTTTTTAGATTTCCGTTGTTTCTGCTTGAATTAGGTCATTGATTGTCCTGCTATATTTTGTTAAAACTGTTTACTTATTTCAGAAGGAAATTACTAATAGTTAAAATTAACTTTAGGTGCGGTTATAATAAATTTGGCTAGTTGGTTTGAACGAGGAAATTTGATTGCAGGATGTTGGTCTATGGCTGGAGGAGATAAATCTTGGTGGCTATCGACAGGTTTTTGAAGATAATGGAGTCAATGGAGAATATTTAGAGAGCTTATCCATGTTCACTACAGAGCAGATTCTTCGATTTATCAGGCGATGCCACATGAAATGGGGAGATTTTATAACTCTTTGTAAAGAGCTTAGGCGCATCAAAGGTTCTATATTCTTTCTCTTCTTCCTCATGGTTCCCGCATCTAACATCATATTCCTAACATCTATGGGGAGGTAGGCTAGAGGTTCTGAGATTTTTCTATCAGGTGTTCCAGTTTATGGGGTAATATATTTGTTTCGAGCTTGATTTATATGCGGAATATGATGTAAGTTAGAAGCATATCGGTGAAAGCATTAACAGCACCTGGTGAGTCTGATCTGTGCAGCATGAGCCTTCTATCAGGCATTGATGGTTTAGAATTTTGAATGTTATGTATTGATGGTCATGCCTATAGATAATCATATCACCTGTAAACTAACTTAGTACAAAGATAACTCTTTTATATTAGCAATTAGTTATGTCTTTACCCGAAAGTAAAGATGCTGGGACAAGGGAACATGTCGGTTTCATAGTTTTTGTCTTTAGTATTGAATATCGTGCAATTAGTTCCGTCTTTAATCTTTCTAGAGTGTGTTCATAACTTCATATATTCTTTTCCATACATTATTAGTGTTGTGGAGATGTTTGTTGCATTCTGATTGTAATTAATATTGCACCACATGCACGGAACTGCTAGGCGGAAATAATGGAAAACCATCTCTTAGCTTTAATTTGCATTATATTTGCATTTCTTAACTACTACTGAGATTGGGTTACTTCAATAACTTAGGTTTATGCTTTCTCTGTTCAGGTATGATTGCTTCCGTTGATATATGAAAAGGATTACACTTGTCCATGTTAATCCCAGTTGCATTATACCATAAGATGTTGCATATCAGCAATATATTCTATTCTAAGGGCTGTAATGTCCAATCCACGTTGCCACACATCTTCCTTCAACATAAGAAGGCAAATCTAACTAACTGGATTATAGATACTATTCAACTTAAACTCTGTGGTAAGAAACTTCAACTAAATCAGGTAGAAGGTAATACAATACAAGATTGGAAGATGATCTTCTGGAGAATAATCTTTGCCTGATCTATTTAAGCGTCATTCTTGTGGAGATTTCTTCTGGATAAATCCATGCATAAGTTTACAATCATATGTGAGCAGCTTTAGGGATTATTTTTTAATACCTTTCATAGATATGACTTCTTACTGAGTTCCAATCAGTCATTGTTGCATAATTAATTTCTGCAGATAGTTTTGACAAATTCAATTGTTTTGAACTTGTTTTTGGTCTCTTCTCTCATCTCCTTCTAACATGTGTGAAAGCTCCTCTGCGCAAGAGAGTCAAGCAATTTTTATTTCTAAGCCATAGACTGTAATTTTCTATATTTAATTTGTTGTCGACACTCCTTTTCATGCACCAACATTTAAAATTTGACGTATTACCCTCTCTTTACTTTTCACAGATCTGCCTTTTTTATACTCTGTTAAATTTGATCTCTCCAGTATCCCCTATATAATAAATTACAGGTATCTCCTTGGAAAAAAATTACGCCATATTTTGCCGTAGTATATCATCCAAATATAACATCAACAAATACATTTATGTGTTTTCTACTATTGTGTTTGATCTGCCTGTGTGTAAATAAATTATATCTTCACTAGATGTACCTCATAGCTATTTTGTTCTTGAAGACGACCTTTTCCATCAAATATGACTTTCAAGTTCTATTTCAGCATCTGACTTTCGCGTCATCTCAGTAGTATATCATCCAAATATAACATTAACAAATACATTTATGTGTTTTCTACTATTGTGTTTGATCTGCATGTGTAAATAAATTAGATCTTCACTAGATTTACCTCATAGCTATTTTGTTCTTGTAAACCTTTTCCATCAAATATGACTTTCAAGTTCGATTTGAGCATCTGACTTTCGCATCATCTCAATAGTATATCATCCAAATATAACACTTACAAATACATTTATGTGTTTTTTACTCTCAAGTGTTGATCAAACCAATTCCAAAGGTTACAGTGAAATCATACACTTGTTCTTGTTTACACATGCAGTTGCATGTCTGAAAGGAGAGCAAGAAGTTCGTCGACCATGGTGGGCGCCATCATGCCTATCAGTTGTGTTTGTGAAGGTGGCAAGGCGCAACAGACAGTCTCGCGTCGTCTCCTTGAAGCTCGAACCGTGACATCCTTCCGGCCAAACTATCATACTCCACCATGTCCTCTATGTATCTATATGTCCATTCACCACTACTCCCTCAGGATGACCCTGTTGTTATTGTAGCAAATGGTTTTAATTGTTGTTGTTTTGAATGTAGAAAGATTGGTTTCCAACTTCAACTGTTTCTGTCATGTTTCTTTTACACTTTGCTCTGTAATATGCATTTTTTAATTTATTTTTCCATAGTTAAATTTTCAATGTGACTGGATATCAAAAACACTACTTATTGTGTGAAAAAAATAGACAAAGTTTACTCAAGGATGATTAATGGTGCTGCTGAGTATTGTGATTCTGTTTTGGAGTTGTGATTTTTTTTTTAATGTATTTTTTGTGCTATAAGTTTTGTAATGTAATATTTATTGGTATGTATTGTAAATGAGATTTTGCATATATACAATTGGCATGAAGAATTTATTTTTAATCAAATTAAAATATTAAATTTTGTTTTAGCCAATGTTTTAAAAATCGGACCGGTTAGGCAATCGGTTCACAGTCCAACCGGTTGAACTGATTGGTTTAATCGGATTTAATATTTTTCAAATAAATAAATTTTTAAAAATTAAAAATAAGAAAAATAAGAAAAAAATTAAATAAATAAATACAAAATTACATATTGCAATGTTATATTGCCTGTCACAAAGTATCAACTCTACATAAAATTGAATTTTACAAAATATAAATATTAAGAATACAACCATACAACAAATATTCAAAAATAAATAATTAAATAAAATATAAGTATACAATAATAACAACAAAAACAACAATAAAAAATGAGGAATAAAATAAAATACAAATATATAATATATTGCTTTTTGTTTTTTGGAACGGGTTTAACTTTAAAAATTTAAAATAAATAAACCAACCGGCCGGTTCAGTCCAACCGGTTCATTGACCAGTTCGATTGGTTTATTTATTTTTAAAATTTTTAAAGTTAAACCCGTTCCAAAAAACAAAAAGCAAGATATTATATATTTGTATTTTATTTTATTCCTCATTTGTTTTATTGTTGTTGTTGTTGTTATTGTATACATATATTTTCGGTTATTTGGTGTTTTGTGTGATTAATCGGACCGGTTTACTAGTCGGTTCCCGGTTGGACCGGTTGAATCGGTCCGGTTTTTACAACATTGATTTTAGGTCGTGAGTTAAATAAAATCAAAGGAGAATGTGACAGCTAATATGTTAAAAATCAGTAGGTGTTCTAAAATACTTAATTTTTATTAATAAATTTTAAAAGCATGGGTTGCTGCCATGTGCATGTGTCTACACTAAACAATATTGATTTTATGATCTATTTTCTTAGTCAGTGATTTTAGAAGTAAAAATAACCTAAACCATTATTTTAACATATCATATTTTATATTATATTTTTTTAATAAATATAATGCATATCTAATTCAATGATTTCAAAATTGTTTGATAGATCATATTATTGAGTTTTTCATGGATTTTTTTATTATAAACACTCATAATATACATATATTTGGAAAATTATATAATTATAATTTTTTACGTGATTATATATATAAAATAAAATTACAAGAACCAAATACCAATCTCCTTGTTGCCTAGTTGTTAAAAGCATGTGTGCATTTCGATTAGGTCAAGGGTTCGAAGATTGGTGAGAGGGAGAGGAGAAAAGAGAAGAAGTAGGTATTCTAAAATACCTAATTTTTTATTAATAAATTTTAAAAGCATGTGTTGCTGCCACGTGTGCATGTGCGTCAGCACTAACAATATCCGTATTATGATTATTTTTTTAACGAGAGATTTAAAAATTAAAAAAAAAAAAAACCAAAAGCATTATTTTAAAATTGTTTTAAAATATCATATTTTATATTACGCTTTTCTTTTTGGATAAATATAATGCATATCTAATTCAATGATGTCAATGTTGTTTCATAGATCTTGTTATTGAATTTTTCATGGATTTTTTTATAAATCATCATCATGTACGTATTTATTTAGAACATTATATAATTATAGATTTTTTTTCGTGATTAATAATATATATATATATATATATATATATATAATATTACAAGAACTAAGCACCAATCTTCTTGTCGCCTGATTGTTAAAAGTATGTGTGTTTCAATTAGATTAAAGGTTCAAAGATTTGTGAGATGGTAAAGAGAAAAAGAGAAAAATAGGTATTCTAAAATGTTATTTTAATATAAATTTTAAAAACATGTATTGTTGCCACGTATGCATGTCAAATGATGCCAACTGTACTACCAATATTAATTTGATGATTTATTTTTTTACCATATATTTAAAAAGTAAAATAACCGAAAGCAATATTTTAAAATCATTTTAAAATATCATGTTATATATTATATTTTTGTTTTTGGATAAATATACTCCATATCCAATTCCTTGATTTCAAATTTGTTTCACAGATCTTATTTTTGAGTTTTTCATGGATTTTTTTTTTATAAATGCTCATAATGTACGTATATATTTGGAAAATTATAATTATAGATTTTTAAATAATTAATAATATATATATATAATAAAATTACAAGGACCAAACACCAATTTGTTAAAAGTATATGTGCGTTTTAATTAGGTCAAAAGATCGAAGATTGGTGAGAGGGTGAGAACAAAAGAGTTAATAGGTATTCTACAATACCTACTTTTTTCTATTAAACAAATTTATAATTATTATTTTCTTTTTTTTTTTTAATGCTGCTATATGATCTACATAATACACAAACGGATCAAAATTAACATTTTCAATAAATTTAAGGTTAATATGAATTTCAAAAAAAAATTCTTTTGTTTTAATATGTTTAAAAAAGATAAGTGAATTATTTTTTTCCCCACTAGATACACAAAAGACCAAAATTGAATATTTTTAAAATTTAGGGCAGTATGAAGATTTTCCTATAATTTTTTTAAGTATTTAAAAGAAGATATGTGAAAAATTTTTTTTCAGACCAATTGTCATGACTTTTATCCTCCTGTGTATTTTCACAAATTAGATATTAGATTATATGGTAAAGTTTATTAAAACAAGGTAAAAAGAGCCAAGAATGAATTTTTTTTTTTCTTCAAAAAAAAAATTATTATGATAAATTGCACTAACATTTCATGTTATACCAAAATGCAATTTTAAATATCATGTTTTAAATTAGGTTTAATTTAGTATTATCTATAATTATGCTAGTCATAAAATCTACAACATCCATGTCATAAAAAATTTTCTCGGATGATGGGTTTGAAATTCTGAATATTTCAGGTATTGTTTAGTTTGTCAATTTTTTTATATATTTAAAAAAATTAGTTTTTTTTTTCAATAGTTGTTTTAATATCCTACACTGTATTAATTAGTTGATAATATTTATTAGTTTCTCAATAGGTTGAAGTGATGTATCAATAATTTTATTTTATGTAGTAGAGTTTTAAAAGTTTATGTTAAGTTTGTTTGATATATAAATTATATAAATACATTGAATAATGTAATTTTATATTAACTAATATTTAATAATTTTATAGTTTTAATCGATGCAACATCAAGATGATGACATGTGTGTTTATTATCATGTGGCAACCTAGCATTTACTAGATTGGCTGCTCAAGTGATTTAATTATGAGCACATCTTGTTTATCCAATTAAGAAAATACACCTTGACAATACTAGTGAATTTAATTATCAAACTTTTCATTACTATTGTATGTCTATTGAAATTGATGTTGAATATCCTGTAGCGCATGTTTATACATAGAATGGTCTTGCAAAATCACTCTTCAGTATTTACAATTAATTGTAAAACCATTACTTATGTGATCAAAACTCCAAATTTTTTTTTTATTGAGGACATGGTATTTTGCATGTAGCAACACTAATTCATATTAAACCAACAAGTTATCATAAGTACTCCCGTTTATAGTTCTTTTTTAATCATGAACCTAATATTTCGTATTTAAGAATTTTGTAAGTTTGGTTTATGTTAAAATTGCTCCACCATTACGCAGTAAGATGGGTCCTCAAAGAAGTTTAGGAATTTATTTTAGATTTAAGTCTCCATTTATAATAAAATATCCAGAATCATTGACATGAGACTTATTCAAAGCTTGGTTTGCAAATTGTTATTTAAATGAATCAGTTTTCATATTAAGGGAAAAAACGAACAGTTTGTAAAAAAGATTAGATGGAATGAATTATCATTGTCTCATCTTGGTCCTCGTACAAAAGAATGTGAACTAGAAGTTAAAAAAATAATTTATATACAAAGTCTAGCTGAACAACTACTAAACACATTTATTGTCCCAAAGAATGTGACTAAATCTCATAGACAAACTACTAATACTTCAATCAAAATTAATGTTCCTACAAGACAAGCTAATGGTATAAATGATTCTAAAGCATGTATGAAGCGTCTCTTAGTAATAATCTAAAAATCAAAGTGACTAAATTGTTGGTTTGGTGGCCAAACTTTGATCCAGCCCATTTATTATTAGTAATAAAGATAGGGGGCAAAATGCAAAAGAAACCCTAAAGGTATTGAGAAGGCATCAATAGAGAGAAAAAAGAAAAAGAAGTGTGGTTTCGTTCTTTGTGTCCATTGGAGGGAGGAAGATGAAGAAAGCATCTCTTCTTCTATTGAATCCTAATCAAATTGGCAAGTTTGTTTGGAGCAATCTTGGAGAGTAATTTCTCTAGTTTTTTTTCTTCGTGTGATCATTCAAGAAAGGGGTTTTTCTAGAGTTATTATTTGTATTTCTCCATTATTGGTGGTGATCTCAAGTGTGCATTTGCTTGAGCTTTTTGTACTTGTTAATTTTGATAGTGGCTTTGATTCGAAGTTTGGCCCGTGGTTTTTTCCCGATGAACAAGAGGGTTTTCCTCGTACATTTTATGTCTGCTTGATTGATTTCATTTATTGTTAATTTAGTACCCGAAATTATTCTATTTACATCAAGAAAAATTTGCTTTGAAAAACTCAACACAAATTAAGGTTACAATAATTCTAAAAGAGTCTTCAAAAAAGTCTCGAGTCATATAACTAATATTTCAATTCTAGCAAAAACTCATGTACTTTGAAATTTGTGTAAATGAAGAGATCTAAATTATTTTATGTCCTAAATGGAATATGATAGAATTGAAATAACTATATCTTTGCATATAATATAACACTCAAAATGGATAAATAGTGAGGATCATTAACCAAAGTTTGGTGAGAAATGCAGACAAAGAGACTATTAGGCAAAATATAAAGACATAATTAAGTCAAAATTAAACTCTCTTGGAAAGAAAATAGTTTTTAACTTGTAATCCATACACCTAAAGATGAAAAGCCAATTGGATACAAATGGGTATTTGTGTGGAAATAAAGTGAGAAAGATGAAATTGTGAGATAGTAGGCATGACTTATTGCTCAAGGATTTTTGCAAAACCTAGCATTGATTCTGATGAAACTTATTCAACTACAGTGTATGCAACTACTTTTTGGTACTTAATTAGGATGGACAAGATTTGTGCTTGATGGATGTTACGACTTATTTGTATGCCCACTTGATTGTAATATCTATATGAAATCCCTAAGAGATTTAAGATTAATAAAGCATGTAATTCAAGTTCTAGAGAACAGTATTCAATAAAATTAAACAAATTTTTATATGGATTTAAAGAATCTGCAAAATAAGCAGTAAACTACTTCAAAAAAAGATTTTAAGATGAAGGATCTTGGAAGAACAAGGTTTTGATTAGGATTACAAATTGAACATTTAAAAAATAGGATTTTTGTGCATAAAAAAGCTTGCATAGCAAAAGTGCTTAAGCGGCTTTATATAGACAAATCACTTCAGTTGACTACCAATGGTTGTAAAGTCACTAGATTTGAATAAAGTCCTTTTTTGACATGGAGAAAGTGATGAGGAACTACTTGGTCTTTAATTATTATATCTTAGTGTAGTTAATGCACTAATATATCTTGCTAATTATATACAGCCTGATATATCATTTGTTGTTCATTATTAGTAAGATATAGTTCTTCTCTCATGAGAAGGTATTGGAATGGAGTTATGTATATACTTTGCTACCCTTTAAGGTATAATAGATATAGGCTTGTTTTTCCTAAATGTACCTAGGTCAAATTTAATTAGTTAGGTATATGTAGAATATTTATATTCTAGCATGACCAGTCACAAACAGGCTTTTTGTTTACATGTTACAGCCATTTCAATATCGATTTATGAAACAAACTATTACAGTCATATTATCTAATCTTACAGAAATTTTAGCAATACATGAGGTAAATTTAGAATATGTATAGTTAAGATCTATAGTTCACCGCATTCAAGAGTTTTGTGGATTGTCTTCCAAAAAATGATCCCTGTGATCTTATATAAAGATAGTGCTTCCATTATTGCAATACATTAAAGAGATAAAACAAAACACATTTCATTACAATTCTATTTCATGCATAATCTTAAAAAGAATGATGATATAATATTCAACAAGTTTGTTCAAGTGATAATCTAGTAAATATATTCACAAAGGTATATCATAATATTTGAAATGTTAGTCAATAATATTAGAGTTCATTAACAAAATTGTTGAGTGATATTGTCACGAGGGAAGTTAGTTCATACTATACTCTTTTTATCTAAACCATTGCTTTTTTTATTGGATTTTCCTAGTAAGATTTTTAACTAGACAATATATGATCTCATATTCTTACGCAATAGACATCCAAGGAGAAGTGTTATGAATTAATATTGTTAGTACAAAAGCACTTTAATTGCTTTAAGTCAAGGTGACATGCCAACCATTGTGACGTAGTATAAATGATGACATGGGAAGCATGGTGACGTAGCAAGGAGTCTTGGATTGGAGACAAATATCTTGGGAGATATTGGTGGAGCTATATTCAGTAGGTGCTACAACTTGCAGGCAATATCTTATCAAGACCATATTTAGGAGATTTGACTGAAGACTAAATAAGGATGGATGCTAATTGAAGAAATGCCTATCAATGGTATGATTGAAGAGTATTTAAGGTATGATTTTGAAGAACCTTAATAAGTACGATTGAAGATTATTAAGGGTATGATTGAAGACATGCCAAATTGGAAAGATACATATTGTTAGTATGTTTGACATGATTAATTGAAGATTTGTTTTTGGGAAGATTAAAAGGCCAAACTTGGGTAAATTGAAGATCAAGTTTGGATAGTTTCATGAAGACGCAGAAAGTCGTGCGCCCCTTGCGAGGGGACTACTTGGTGAGGAACTGAGGAGGTAGGCTAGTTGTCGGTAGTCGAGATTGGAAGATCCGACTGCATTGACTCGGACTAAGCATGACCGGGAGGTTGATGGGTCTTAAGATCGTTTCATAATGGAACCAGAACTTAGTCAAGTCAGCAGTCAAGGCTATGCTACAAGTTGAGTTATAATAGGAGTTGCAACAACTAATTTTGGAAGGTTCTAAAATTAGTAACCGTGGAGATTCTAAAAAAGGTATGGGCTATTTTTAAGACGTTGAGGCGTCTATATAAGCTACCTTGCTCTGAGATTGGGTGTAACACTGGAGTTAAAGATTGTGGGCACTAGACAATCTAGAGAGGATAGTGATCTTTATTTGAGAGTGTGAGTGACAAAATGCTTGTACTCATGTATTTTCACCTTTTTTTAGTGGATTGTTTATCTCTGTACTTGGCTCCCCAGACATAGGCGAGTTGACACCGAACTGGGTTATCAATTGCATGTCTCCTTTTGATTTGGTTTGTGTGAGATTTCAATAAGTGTTTGAGTGTTCACTAAATCCACAAACCACACCGCACACCGGCGGAACTAACAAATATAATTAGTGAATATCCATTTGTAAACTCTTAATAAATCTTTTCATATTTTTTTAGAAATACAATGTATCTATATGTGGTCCATCTCCCTATATTCATAATCCTTATGAATATATATATATATATATATCAATTGTTGGTCTAGGAACAGAGGTTTTGTTATATATATACAAAAACATGTATAAAGGAAGAAATATATATATACAAAAAGCATGAATAAAGGCATAAATAGACATTTTTCCTTCATTTTTTCATTTTTGACTCGTGTATTATGTTCCTTTTTTTATAATATCTTTAAATTTTTAGCAAGAGTTCTTTTTTATTTTTGAACTCTTTTTCTACATATATATATTTTTTCATATAGTTTATTTTATTTCAATTATTTTTATTAACTAGCTTTCAAGATTTTATGTATTTTTAAAAAATTTGTTTGCTATTTATCCTTTTCACAATTTTTTCTTTAGCCACTGAGCAATTGTCATGAATTTTATCCCGCGTATTTTTCACAAAAAGATATTATATATTATAAAGTTTACTTAAGCAAGGTGAAAAAGTCCTTAAATATGATCCGGAATCTTTAAACACTAATTAAAAAAAATTAAATAAATATAATAAATGATTTCACAAATCATGCCAAGCCAATTTAGAAAAACGCAAAAGTAATATATATATATATATATATATATATATATATATATATATATATATATATATATATATATAATATTAATTTTATGATTTATTTTTTTAATTAGAGATTTAAAAAGTAAAAATAAACTAAAGTATTATTTTAAAATTATTTTAAAACATCATATTTTATATTTGGTTTGGATAAATATACAGCATATCTAATATAATGATTTCAAAGTTGTTTCATAGATCTTATTATTGAGTTTCTCATAGATTTTATTTTATTTTTAATAAACCCTCATATATTTGGAAAATTATAATTATGTATGTTTTTTTATATGTTTAACAATATATATAACAAAATTACAATAGCCGAACACCAATCTCCTTGTCGTCTAGTTGTTAAAAGCATGTGTGCATTTCAATTAGGTCAAGGGTTCGAAGATTGGTGAGAGGTTTAGAGGAAAAGAGAAGAATAGGTATTCTAAAATACCTACTTTTTTTAATTAATATATTTTATTTATTTATTTATTTATTATGTCAATATGTTATACAGACTAGTTGCATTATTTTAAAATTATTTTAAAATATCACATATTATATAATGTTTTTTTTATAAATATACTATATATCTAATTAATTGATGTCAAAGTTGTTTGAAAGATCTTGTCATCGAGTTTTTCATAGATTTTTTTTTATAACCCTCATAATTATAATTATATGTGGAAAACATATAATTAAAATTATATATGTGTGTGCGCTTATATATATAATAAAATTACAATAGCCGAACATCAATCTCCTTGTCGCCTAGTTGTTAAAAGCATTTGTGCTTTTCAATTAGGTCAAGGGTTCAAACATTGGTGAGAGGGTTAGGAGAAAAAAGAAAAAAAATAGGTATTCTAAAATATCTAATTTTTTAAAATTAATCAATTTTATTATTATTATTATTTATGTTGCAATATGTTATACAGATTAGTTGCATTGTTTTAAAATTATTTCAAAACATCATATTATGTTTTTCTTTTTGGATAAATATACTACATATCTAATTCAATGATTTTAAAGTTGTTTCATAGATAGTATTATTGAGTTGTTCATAGATTTTTTTTTTTATAAACCCTCATAATGTGCATATATTTGGAAAATTATAATTATGTATATTTTTTTATGTGTTTAATAATAAATATAATAAAATTACAATAGACGAACACCAATCTCCTTGTCGCCTAGCTAGTTGTTAACAGCATGTTTGCATTTCAATTAGGTCAAGAATTTAAAGATTGGTGATAGGGTGAGGAGAAAAGAGAAGAGGTAGGTTATTCTAAAATACCTACTTTTCTTTTTAATTAAACAATTTTATTATTATTTTTTATGTTGCAATTTGCTATACATACTAGTTGGACGAATTATGATGATCTCACCTTGTTTCTCATACTGAACAATGTAAATTAGAAGTTCAAAAAATAATTTATTTATAAAATTGAAATGACCCACCTAAATAATGTGATTAAATGGCATATACAAATTGCCAATATTACAAATGGATCTAAAACATGTATGAAGCATAGTATACCCGTAAAGAATTAAGATGGCTAATTCAAAAATATAATAATTCTAAAGGAAACCCCATTCATAACTAGCATTTCAATTCCAACAATAACTTAAGTATTTGAAATTTATGAAAATGAAAAAATCTCAATAAATTATGTCATTAATGAATTGAGATAGAATCCACATAAAGTTAAGGTATAATGTAGCACTCAATCTGATACATAGCGAGAATCATGAACCAAAGTTTGTTGAGGAATGCAAACAAAGAGAAGATCGGGCATAATAGAAAGACACAATTAAATCAAAATTAAACTCTCTTAAAAAACAAATAGTTGTTAGACTTGTAATTCATACATTTAAAAATGTAAAGCCAGTAGATACACATCGTGTGTTTGTGTAAAAACAAAATGAGAAAGATAAAATTGTGAGATTCAAAGTATGACCCACAGTATTATTTTAAAATATCATATTTTATATTACATTTTTTTTTTGATAAATATACTGCATATCTAATTTAATGATTTCAAAGTTGTTTAATGAACTTTCTATTGAGTATGAGCGATGGTATTTTTACTGAATAGATTTACTGAATAAGTTTCCCGAATGATGTGATCCCCAACTTGTCATCCACATCCTCATCCACGTCATTATTTTTTTTAATATAAACTTCAAATTTGAACTTTAAAAATTCTTAAATACTTCAAAATTATAAAAAAATTATAAAACAATATCTAAAATAAGAAACCCAAATACTACATAATCTATACCCTAAAAATCTAAAATTTTAAACCTTAAATAATAAATACTAAACCCTAAATCCTAAGCCCTAAACCTTAAATCCTAAATCCCCTAAACCCTAAATCCTATGCCCTTAACCCTAAACAAGAAATCCTGTCACACCCACCCTTTCCACCGAGGTAAATGTATCACCCATCAGTTAAAAATTTCTTTTTAACTGAAAACCGACGCTCTCAAAAACCAAATCAGACTTACAAATCACAATTTACAGTTTTACACCAACTACATGTTCAAATACATAAATACAACAAGTATAACTACAAAAATTTGCGGGTACAACCGCTACAAGATCAACACGATAACAAGAAGAAAGAAAGGGAGACCCACTGCGAGTCGTGGACTCGACCCGCGACTAGCTCTATAGTCGACACGTGATCTACTAAGGTCCTTCTCCACGCAACTACAACACATTCAGGTTGGTCGATAGTGGCTCAATAATTTCAAATAATTTAAAAGTAATATACATAAAACATATAAAGATCAATTTCTCAAATAATTTTCCCAACTTTCACAAATATCAGAATTTTAGAAAAATACAACTTTAAATAGCTTTTAAAACTGAAATTCAATAGAAATCAACATCAATTCGATTTTCTCAGAAAACACAAATTTTATGAGAGACTGCCCTTATCACAAATCAAAAATAACATAAATCTCAAATTCAAAATAAAGCAATACCCAACACTCACCCAGTATAACATGGTCTAGAAAACTCTCAAACCTTCACAGTGGTAGCGGCTAGTTCTGAGCCGTCGAGGAACTCATGTCCTTAACATTGACCCTGGTTCACCGGTCGGTGACCCCGGCTACCCGATGAAAAATCCGGTCGGGGCTCTACGCTCCCACTGAGCGGCCCTCGTAGAAATCAACACTCGGGTTCACTGCGCCTACCTCTAAAGGGTGGCGTGGGGATCCATCTCGCGATGAAGTCGAGCCTTAGCCAGCCGTCGCCCATCTAAACCATCAAATAAACATAGCTATAATCTGATCGGGTATAAATCGTATCACGGGATCCTTATCCAGGACAAGCATTCACATCACGGAAATAAACATTATTTTCCACAAAACCAACGCCAAAAGTATAACAATGCATAATACCAATAAATCCCAGATCCACGATACCATTCCTATACTAGGAACAAAAACCAATTCCACTAACAATGCTGATAAAACATTTTTAATATGCTCACATGGTTTCACAACTCATTCCAAATCAAAGCATATATGCCCATCAAAAATAAATACATGAATTGAATAATCAAATCATATATATGTGTATTTTCACTATTTAAAATACGTATAATTATACAAAATCATGTGTATCAATACGATCGTCATGGCACATCAACGGCAAATGGTTATAAATACATTTCAACAGTATACGCAATTAGACATAATAAAATGAAATAATTAAACCATCATTTCCAGAATACTAGCCATTAAATAATTATTTCAACATAATAATAATTATCCAATAATTTAAATAATGGTCACTATCAACTCACGTGGTCTTCCTTGGGTTTCTTGCTAGACCTGAAACTCTCTCCCAAAACTAATCAACACCTAGCAGGATAACATAATAAAAATAAATAATTATGACAACTAAAAACATAATTGAACCCAACAAAAAATACATAAAATCAATAATCGACTCTCTATTTGGCTCACTCACTACAATCGGTTCAAACCTGACCTTGCATGATCAAACTGGTCTCCAATGCACTTAAGCCAACTCAATTTGGGCTAGACTATTCTAAACCAACCTCAATTCCACTGAACCAAGCTCAAATTCACTGAACCAAACTCAATTTCATTGAGCAGGGTTTAATTAAACAAACCGACCTTGAACTAACTCAATTCTTATACAAAAATATATTGAACCAACTTGGTTTGGCCCAAAACCCTTAGTCCCAACATCCAAAACCAAACCCAAATCAACTTCAACCAATTTTATTCAACCAAACCATTTCAAGTCCAACACTCTCAACTTGATTTGATCAGCCCATGACTCAACCAAATCAAAACCCAACTCAATCAATTCAATTCAACTCAACCAAATTAATTTCAGGTTTGGTTTGATCCAACAAATCAATTTGGCTAAACCCAACCAATTCCAATTCAACCATCATCATTAACACCTTAATCATCATCAGTCGTGACTTAATTAACGAAACCAGAAACCCTAATCTAGGCTCTACTGAGTAATACCCATTAAACATCATCATCATCAACTTAATTAGTCCAAAACCAAAGCCCTAGATTAAGTCCGTGAATCTGAGGGTTTTTAAAAAGCAACTTTGAGCGACAGTCATCTATAACCATTAAACATGTTTTTCCTACTCAAATTCATCATCGTCTTACATCGAATCCATCAAATACACATATATACGTACATGCAGTACACTCATTCATCAAAAATACATCGAGAAAAACTCTTCCAAGATAAAACCATCCTCCAGACGATCCTACAATCCTCCACCTCAAATCTCCCATTTTTCTCCTCATTTCTTCATATATATTTTTTTCTCTCACACGGGTTACTGTAGCAAATGAAAAAGGAGAAGAAGATGAACAAACCATCAAAATCTAGATTTTTCTCCAACTTAAGTTTTCAGCAGAAATTTACTTTTAGTTCCTCAAAATATAATTTTTTACAAAACAGTCCCTGAAAACTCACCAATGGTCTCTAAATTATGAAATAGTATTCTCAAACGGTCCTTTCAAATTATCCAATGTTCCCTGGATTATAACACAATATTTCAAAAAGATTTCTTCCATCTTACCTTCCAGGCCTTGGTTTCCTGAAACATTTCATATCAATCCTTTTCTATTACTCTTTAACCCAAAATCTTTTAAAACTTTTACATTTAGATCCTTCATTTTTCCACTTGGGGTTTCTCAACAAAATTACTCTGTAGAAAAATCTTACTACCACTGTAATAATACCCTGAATATATTTTCCAACAGTTATCCACAGGTTCAGGGTATTACAAATCCCCTGCGGGGGTTTGTGATTTTCAGTTTATGGTTTAGGGAGGGGTTTTCGGTTTATCTTTTACGATTAAATGTTTAAATTTAGGATTTAGATAATAAGGAGAAATTAAATTTTGAGATAAAGAAAGAATGACGTGGATGCGGACATAGATGCCAACTTAACATCCTCATTCGGAAAACCTAGAGTTTTTCATAGATTTTCTTTAATAAGTCCTCATAATGTATATATTTGGGAAATTAATTATAATTATAATTTATGAAAATATATTTAATAAAATTACAATAACTGAATACCAATTTTCTTGTCACCTAGTTGTTAAAAGCATGTGTGGCTTTCAATGAAGTCAAGGGTTCGAAGATTGGAATGCCTACTTTTAATTAATCTATTTTATTTTATATATATATATATATATATATATATATATATATATATATATATATATATATATATATATATATATATATTTTGTTGCAATGTGTTCTACCTTTTTTTTTAATTAATCTATTTTATTTTATTTATATATTATTTTTTTTGTTTCAATGTGTTCTACACTTCTACCTACTAGATATAGAAAAGGACTAAAATGAACATTCTTAATAAAATAAGGGCTAATATGAATATTTTCCTATAAATTTTTTTTATTTTAATGTATTTAAAAAATATATGTGAAAAATTTTTTCCCAACCACTGGCCAATTGTCATGACTTTAACCCTGTATATTTTCACAAATTAGATACTGGATTATATTATAAAGTTTAGCTAGACAAGGTAAAAGTATCTAATAATGAAATTTTTTTCAAAAATAATTATTAGGGTAAAATGCATTAACATCTCAGGTTTTACCAAAGTGTATTTTGGATATTATGTTATCAAGAAGGTTTAATTTATTATTATCAATATTTTTATAAAATCTCTAACATCATTTTCTTAGTTGCGAGGTTTGATAGTCTTGAATATTTCACATAGTTTTTAGTTTGTAACTTTTTGGTACAGATTAGAATTTTTTTTTTATTTGGGTAACATTTGTTTAGATATTTTTGTTTGAATTAATTAGTTGACAATTTTATTTTATGATTATGAGTTGTAGAATTTTAGATATTCATCTTGATTTTATTTGACAAATAAATTATATAAATACATTGGATGAGGTAACTTTTTTATATTAATAAATATTTAATAATTAATAATTTATTGTTAATTTAAATATATTGTTTGAAAATAAATTTATTAAAATTTGATGAAGTTATAAGATATGAGAAGAGTGAGAAAAGATATGAACATGATTCATGATTGTATCCATCGCGCAATTTGGTTGGGGGAGAAAGGAGGGGTGTTGGGGGGTGTAGATGTTGTTTGGTTGGGGGAGTGAAGGGGTGAGAGGGATGAGGAGGGGTGCGGTGAGGCACACCTCCTCATAATCCACTCCACGAGTGGGGCTCTTTTTGAGTGGAGTGGATGTTTATTGTTTTTTTTTTATTTTAAATAATATAAAATACCAATAATACCCTTCACACACACACACACACATATATATATATATATATATATATATATATATATATAATTCCTATTGTATCCTATTTATTAAAACTCTATCTTTCTCATTTCACAAATGAGAATAGTTGGCTGTCATTGAGAAAAAGTTGGCTGCCATTGAAGGCCATCGTTGCTTATTGATCGGCATCCAACCTCCGATTTCAAACTCTCCAACTTGGATTCCACCAAATTGAAAGAGGTTTGTCATCTCTTATTAATGATGAATTTTCTTTTTTGTTTTCATATTGTATACTCATAAATTTCTCACATGATAGAGTTTTGGTTTGTTTTAAGTATTGAAAGTCATGCACATAAGTTGTTTGTTAAAATAACTAGATCCAAATTTGTTCAAATGATACAATAGCTTGTCCAAATTTGTTTCAAGTATTAAGTTGCATTGAAAAAATGATGATTTGGAAAAAAGAATACATGTAGAATGGATCATGATGGTGATTGCATAAATGACAATATGAATGTGTGTGCTATTGGAATGGATGATGATGATGATGATGATGGAAAAATGAATCTTTAATTAGTAAGTTTTATATATATATGGTTTAATTAGTTCCCACTATAGACAACATTTGATTTTTCCATAAATTTTTTTGCTATTGTCACACCTTACATTTAAAATGGTAGCAAAGTTAATTTGAGTTAATTATTAAGTTGTGGTGAATGAAATTAAGATTTGGAAAAAGGAATGCATGAGGAATGGATGATGATAATGATTGCATACATGCTACTATAAAATGTGTTTGTTTTCCGAATGGTTATTACATAAATGAAAGTATGAATGTGTGTGCTATTGGAATGGATGAGGATGGTGATGATGATGATGATGATGATGATGATGATGGTGATGGTGATGGTGATGGTGATCATGGAAAAATAAAAATTTCATTATTAAGTTTTTCATACTCCCTTCGTTCCTTTTTATCTGTTATAAACACATGTTCCTTTTTATCTGTCATTTTTGAATATCAAAAAGCATTTATTATTATTTTTTTCCAAAGTTACCCTAACACTCTATTCAATTCTCTTGTTGAAATTTGATATGAGAGATAAATGTGAAGATATAAATTAGAGGTAATTTTGAAAAGATAACTAATTTTTTATTAAATTATGTGAAATAACCAACTTTCTTGGTATGTGAGATTTGGTTATTCACGACAGATAAAAAGAAACGGAGGAGTATATGATAGTATAAATGTGTGTGTTTTTATATATGATGGTAATGAATCTTTTATTCATCTTGTGTCAATAGTTTTATAATATTGTTATCTTTGATGATTTTTATCTTATGTGATTGAAATGCCACTTATTAATGTTATGTAGGTATAATGTGAAGAATCTGAACAAGTTGATATATGTGGAGATGAAGACCAAGCTTGTTGAGCTATTGGATGTTCTTGATGCAAGTTAACTTGATGTTCAAGTCTGAACTATTTTGGGTAGTTTGTCAAACATCATTTGAACTCCTACTTAATATAATGTATGATGAATTTTATTTATGTCATGGTATGTTAGAATGCATAATTTAATTAAGATAGGATAATATGACTTATGTACAAGCTATGATTTTAATTCAAGGTTGTATGTTATTTGTGATTTGGATATTTTGCATAGTTATGGACCAAGCTGTCAAATTTTTCCCATTTAGTTGCTACTCAGGTAATTTATTCAAGATGTCATACTATTTAGAGCACTAGGATAATATGACCAAATGGCTTGCCTCACAAATACAAGCATTTGATGTGTTAATTTATTCTCATGGCCTTTCTCTATGAGGGACATATTTCATTATTAGAGATCAATCTAGCACTCATTCATGCAGTAAATTTACACATCTTCCCTTATGATGATATGATCATAGAGATATTGGTGTGCCAAGTGCCAAAGCTTTGGTTTGTACTTTGCCACCCTTTCCCTAGTGATTGTTTGTTTGGGATTGTGAAAACCTGAATATGTTTATCATGAGCATATTTTTTGTTAAATATGATAGTGTATGCTATCAAAAGTATGTTTTTCACCATAAGTTTATGAAAAATATGACAAAAAGTAGGTGTATGTTTGAATGATCATTGGGTGTTCACATTTTAACCAATATTTGTCAATTATAATCAAAATGTTATGACTCCTCATAATTTTTTTTTCAAATAAATATTTTTCCCTAATTATTGTGTGTGTGTTTTATAATGTTTATCATATATATATATTATTACCTATTTTATTGTAGAAGGGCAAAATAATTAAGTCTAGCATTACACTCTTTCTCTCCTTCCCTCTCCTCTTTTCAACTAAACAAAAACAAACAAACAAACTACTCCTCCACACTTCTCCATGAACCACTCCCCTCCCCCTCTGAACCAAACAAGGGGTTATAGTGTGACGGTCGAAAGAAGAAAAAAAAAAGAAGAAATGATATAGTAAAACTCTAATCATTGAGAGCCTTCTCGTCCAAAGAATAAGAGATATACAAAAATTCTAGATGAGGAGAGAGATCCAATAAAATAAATAAATAAATAATTTTTTTTATCATAATTTTTATCCAGACCTCTTCACAAGATTAATTATTAAGTGATTAGTAGAATAAAGTGGGTTTGAAATTATAAACCACTGAGGACATGCTGAGGTGGGTATTTGAGATAATTTGTCCCATAATATTAAGATTAATATAGCATGATATACGGACCAACAAAAATCTAGAATTGGTTTTCATACTAGAATATGATTTTTATATATATATATATATATATAATTAAATATTTACCATAAATTCAAATTTACAAATCTCTTCAGCACAAAATTTTCATAGCCCAAATTGTTAAATCAATGAAACTCCCATTATTTGTAACTTTACATTTTAAATTATTTCAATAATCTCCAACCAATCTCTCTATTGTTTTATTATTATTTATTTCTCATTTTCCTCAATAACTATGATATATTTACTATAGCTTCTATTGATTCTTGGAGTGTCTTGGGGGCCCCAAATATATGCATTGGACTCCAATATAAATCATTTTAGAAAATGATCCAAACTTCGAAACTATCAGTCATTTATACTGGTACAAAACTCAATTATTTGCACAAAAACCTTTTAGCAAATAATCAACTGTCAAAAATTTTACAAATATAGCTATCAAAAATTTTACAATTATAAAATATCCCTATAAAATTATATATGTGCTTCCAAAAAAAAAGCAACAATATACATACTAGTAACTTAAAGAAAAAAATACAATTTTATAAAAAATAAAAAATAAAAAATAAACAAATCATGTGTCAGGGATGTGGACAAACATGAAGCTAATTAATATCTCAATGCCTTTGTACCTTTACTTTGTATAAGCTGGGGTCCAAATCCATCTCCTCAGCATGGCAAGAGACGAATATCCTATCGAAAGACTTTGATACCAATAGACTAAGAAGTAGTTGGTAAAATACATTAGTATAAATATATTTATATATATATATATATATCAATAAGATATTAAATACTGACTTGGAAATTGCAAGAGAACCCTAAAGTAACAAGAGCCACAAACAGCATTGAGCATCACGTGATCAATGGGCCACCAACAAGAGATCTCTCTGCCACATGGCATCACCTGATTCGCCTACATTGGCTAGATAAATCAGCTTAGATATCTGCTTCACAAGAACAACCTATAATTTTCAGCCACGTGGCACCCTCCATATCCACCATCCTCCTCCTTCCCCCTCTTTATATTTGCTCTTCTTCTTCTTCCACTCTAAATTATTCAGAAGAAGAGCTTTGATTAAAAGACCCAGAAAAGAAAAGCAAAAAAAAAAAAGAAAATTCTCTCTGAATCCATGGCAGCCTCAGCAATCCAACAATCTGCCTTTATTGGCCAAACTACTTTGAAGTCACAAAATGAAATTGTTAGAAAGGCTGGTGCTTCCGGTGGTCGCTTCACCATGCGTCGCACAGTCAAGAGTACTCCGCCAAGCATATGGTATTTTATTATTTTCTTATTTTAATTTAAGCTTTGATAGAAGAAACAAATGTTTAATAATTTAAAATATATTATAAAATAATTAAGTAAGTAATTTCTAAATTAGAGTATTTTTTTTCTGTTAGTTATTATGAAGAGAATAAAAATATTAACAAGATGCATATATATCTTTCAATCCGATTACCTTATGTAAATTTCTTCTATGAAGTTTTTCCCACTTTATTATTATTAGATTTTTTCGCTTAGCTTTTGTATAATTAGATTCAATTTAACTATTTTATTATAAGATTTTTTTTTTTCAATGGGAAATTTTTCTCAATTGTTTTAAGGATACAATAACTAGTAAATGCCAGTTACAAAGTAGTAAGCTAAACATACATAAATATATTAAATAATATTCAATATTTTAGAATGGTAGCTACTAGCTACTCCTAATTAGAAACTAATTATCATGTCTTAATTAATGGAACAGGTATGGGCCAGACCGCCCAAAGTACTTGGGCCCATTCTCCGAACAGACTCCGTCGTACCTCACCGGAGAGTTCCCCGGAGACTATGGCTGGGATACCGCTGGGCTCTCCGCCGACCCAGAGACCTTCGCAAAGAATCGGGAATTGGAGGTGATCCACAGCAGATGGGCTATGTTAGGTGCATTGGGTTGTGTCTTCCCCGAAATTTTGTCGAAAAAAATGGAGTCAAGTTTGGTGAAGCAGTTTGGTTCAAGGCAGGCTCACAAATCTTCTCTGAAGGTGGTTTGGACTACTTGGGCAACCCTAACTTGATTCATGCTCAAAGCATCCTTGCCATTTGGGCAAGCCAAGTTGTACTCATGGGCTTCGTCGAGGGCTACCGGATCGGCGGAGGTCCATTGGGTGAGGGCCTAGACGCTATCTACCCAGGCGGAGCCTTCGACCCATTAGGCTTGGCCGATGACCCCGATGCATTTGCCGAGCTCAAGGTGAAGGAGCTCAAAAATGGCCGGCTGGCTATGTTCTCCATGTTCGGTTTCTTCGTTCAAGCTATTGTCACCGGGAAGGGCCCGATCGAGAACTTGTACGATCATCTCGCTGACCCTGTGGCAAACAATGCATGGGCCTATGCCACCAACTTTGTTCCTGGAAAATGAAAGGCCTAAATGTAAATCTTTCCTGGGTGGTGTAACAGTATGAATGTCGAGAGTTCGGTCTGTATTGTACTACTTGCTTTGTATCTGTTCATCTGTAAGAGCATAAAAATTCTACCGTTGCAGTTCTAAAATTCTACTCTCTAGATAATGAATGTTAAACAAGATAACAAAACTTGAGTTTATAAACGATATAGGTAGTCATAAATGCTTACATTCAGGCAAAATCTGGACGAAATGACCGAAATCGTTATTTCATGACAATTCATTGGCATTTTTCGTTCTTCTAAAATGCACAAGTTCTTGATTGAAGGATAAAACAAGAATGTCCCTGAGGAAGATGCATGGTAAAGACTAGTCCTACCATGGAGAGAATCTTGCTCACTTGTAGAATTGTTTCAGCCTCCTGCAAGCTTCAAGAACATTTTCCCTGTGACCGAAGGAACTAACTCTAATAAAGCCTTCGCCTCCGGGACCGAACCCGCTGCCTGGGGTTGTAACCAAGTGGGTCTTCTCAAGAATCTCGGCGAACACATCCCATGAGCTTCGGCCTGGGAAATGCACCCATACGTAGGGAGCATTCTTCCCGCCATACACATTAAAACCAAGCATTGTAAATGTATCGACAATGAGTGCAGTATTCTCCTTGTAGAAGTTGATCACATCATTCATGGCCTATGGAAAACAAGTCGAGTTTATCAGGTACAAGGGTATGGTGTGCTTCAAATTGCTATACGAATTGATTTACCAACCTTCAGACCATCAGGAGAAAGACAAGCAAGACCACCAGCTTGAGCAATGTTGGATGCGCCATTGAAGCATGTGCAGACTATGCGATTAAAATCCTTGGCCACGGGGAATCCATCAGAGAAAAGAAGCTCCTTGGGAACCACTGTCCAACCGAGGCGAACGCCGGTGAACCCCGCATATTTTGAGAAGGATGATACCTCAATGGCAACCTGAAGACGGTTTACTGACGGTCAAGTCTAATGAAGATTTGTCTCAACCGATAATTCTAAACTTAAAACTCACCTCTTTCGCCCCCGGAATTTCGAATATGGACCTTGGACTGTCATCTGATATGTACATTCCATAAGCTGAGTCATAAACTATAATAGATCCGTTGTCTCTCGCAAACTGCACTAATTGAGTTAGCTGATCTCTGGATGCCACAGCCCCAGTTGGATTGTTTGGAGAACAGAAGAAAATGATATCTGCCTTCGAAGTGGTTGATAAGTCAGGGAAGAAACCGTTTTCCGGCGTGCACCTCATGTACTCAATGTCTCCAAACTTCTCGATCTCCTTCTGGTATTGGCCCGTTTGGCCTATAATAACACTTGAATCTACATAAGCCTGTAAATAACAAAGGTATTATTTATCTCATCTAAAATATTCACCAGCCAATAAACTTCTAAATATGATAGCTCAAAAATAAGGCTGAGTGCATCCATCATACCAAAAGATGCCAACCCAAGTGCAACCCTAAGGGAAGCAACAGATAGTTCCAATATACCACGTAACTAGCTTCTAAAATGACAGCCTAAGAATAAAAAACAACACAACATAAAAACAGACTTACAGGATAAGATGGATCTTGCACTGCCATCTTCACATTAGACCCAAAGAGCATCTGAAAGAAAACAGAAAGTGTTATTGTGATGTGCATAAGCAATTCCTCTAAATGGCATAAAATTGCAAAAAGAAAAGTCAAACAAGATGAACTACGAAGATTGGACCATGAAAAATAACAGACTAAAAGCTCCACAGGTAATTTTCACTGTTTACAACAGCCTGATTTGAGATGCCAAGCAATGAAAGAAAAGAGGATTAAGGTAAACAAAGGGATTGATACAGACCTGCAGACGAGAAATATCACACTTGGCACCATCTGAAACAAAAACATCGAGTCTCTTCTATACCAAGGTCTCCATAATAGGTTGATGTTATAGCTGCCCTCAGTTGCTACGTAAGAAATCAAGTACCCATGATTAGGGTCATTGCATTTGAATGGGATACATTCCACAAAATTGATGAATTCAAATCCAAAAATAGTAAATAATGCACAACATGTAACAAAACAAAAAGAAAAAGATCATCTTCCATTGGCCCATTGGCGAACAAACAATACATCATCAGGATAGAGAAGATAAAAGAGGGGCATAACCCATGCCTCTCCAGTACTAAATCATAAACAGAAAAGTTCTGCTTACCAGGGGAATCCCAGTTAATAACAACATCACAAGTCTAGGACAACTAATTTCAAACTAGGATTAGTTGTTAGGACATATGGTTAAAACAAAAAAGAAAAAAAAGAAAGAAACACACATTTCCAAAAAAATGCAACAAGCTATGGAAACATTGAATTCTTCTTATCTTCCATACTGAATAGACATTATTGGCAGGCTCATAAGCAAACACCTGGGCACAAAAAGATAAGGAAAAATCTCCATGACAATATTTAAATACTATACTCCAGGATTTCCTATATTATCATAACTATTAAAAGGATCTGATCAAGTGCCCTCAGGTCCTTAATCTAATTATGCTCTGCAATAAACCAAAGTCCACAGATCTGACCATTATCAGAAAGGGCAATTGCTTTTGAACTACAACATTAATTAAACTGGAAAATACGTAAGACATGAGAGGCACACCAACTCCTCTTCAGTGGAGCCATAAATAAATAAAAAAAGATGGATATGACACAATTTCTAACTATGAAGTACACAAATAACGTAGCTTATAGCTTGTAATCTACAGCCTACCAAAACAAAAAACAACTGATAGCTTGTGATTTTTTCTACCTATAGCGGATAAGTAATAATCCAAACTAGCACAACCTCTGGCCCAGTTTTTGGGTTTCAATGATACATAAATATTTCCATACATGAAAATCTTGCCTTAAGTAGCCAAATAAATATAAGTGCATTATCATCATCTCAAAATAGTTTCACTTAAACAATAGATGAGTTTAACCAATAGATACAGATATCTTCTTTATGATGATATGATCGAAAAGCAAGAGAATACAAAAAGTTTAATTACCTTTTCGCCTTGTTCAGCTCCATAACCACTATAACCATCAATTGTTGATAGTGCATGTGACCTCTGCAAAAATTTGAAAGTTTTTATTTCACCAGCACAAGATACAAACAGAATGACAAGAAATGTAATATCATGCATAGTGCAAAATTTTCAACAGTTCTTATTGCAAATTAACTTTCACAATAAAAGAAGATTTTTAAAGCAATGAAGAAAAGTACAGTAAAAGCATTTCGAATTAGACCAAACAAGACTGCAAGATTGTGGTTTAAAGAACAAATTGAGATGACAGACAAAATTCACAGATAACAATGAAACTGACAGAGAAGCCTCAGATTATGAAACATTAAATCCTTCTCCATGCATTAAATTCCATTATATCTTTTCCAATATCCTCTGTAAGAAGCTCAACAACAGGCTACATTTCTCCAATGGCTTCATGGCATGAAAACATAAGCATCTTCAAAGAAGAGAATTATATGGATCAGCGCCGATTAGAGCACGATAAATAGCTGACCAAGGAAAATTTATGCATAACCTTATAAATTTTCTCATCAATATCAGGATTGAAAATTCCAAACAACATAAAAAAATAAATGCTGGGACCTGAAGCAAAAAAAATCACATTTAGGTAGATAGTTTCTACCACACAAAATAATTCAATTATGGATAAGTAATGTTTGTTAACATCAATATCGAGAAAGTTATGAATTAGAGATGAATTACCTTAGACATGGCAGAAGTTATAACATCAGGAATGGGTTCTGTAGTGTCGCCAATCCCTAGGCTTATGACCTTTGCATCAGGATACTTTAACATGTGGGCTGATCTTCTCCTGGCAATCTAGCGTCAAACATGTTGAAGTAGCAAATAGACATCTCAATATATGGTGCAAGTAACTAACATCAGCTGGCCACATCGTAAATATGTGGTCTGAACAAATATGAAAGTATTACAAACAAAAGAATTTTGTAGCACCATCATAAATGGAGATGAAAAAAAACCAATAATATAATCTCTTGAAAAAACAAGGATACCTGCTCAAAATTACAAATGATCTTGTCACTTTTAATCTCCAAGTCCAAATATGGAGAAAGAAGCAAAATTGAAACTAAACTTGTTTCATGTGTTAGCACAGGAAAAATACTTTTAGATTGGTGTATCCTACACACCATTCCCATGCATGTGCTTAAAACTTGCTTGATCCCATTGGTATGTAGTTTCTGCACAAATCTTGTATTGGTGAGTGATGTAGCCTCTATCAATCTCTAACAGTTTTCAATCTACAAATAAATTTGTGATTGTTAGCAACTTTTCTCTGTACCTTTCTTAGTAGATTTACTTGTGTTCAGTGCTCCATATTTATTTCCTAGATAGGTTGTGTGAAGGATATTTCAACTAGGGTTACTTTCATAGTTTCAAATCTCATATTTTTACGCACACGTCAAAAGCTGTCTCCTCTCCCATAAGTGATATTAAAAGTGTGAAGGCTGCTTGAGTTGGCCATACACTAACATCACCCAACAACAGTAGTATAACACATAAATAGATAATCCATAATCTCAAGGACAAGGCCTAGCTGAAATTGTTGTCATCAATAATCAGATTTTCCCAACCCCTTCTGCTTGAGGATGGGAAGGAAGCTGAGCTGACCCTCCTGTGCAAATGACCCTGACTTCCAACCCAGGTTCTTACAAACATATAGGAATAGGCAAGCATGGAACCAAACATAACGAAAACCATATGTATTCAAGGTCCCTTTTTCCAAAAGATTAAAATGGGTACCCTAACATATACAAGCTGTCAGGTTTGGTTAATAAAGCTAAATCAGATGAACTATTCCGCCATGGAGTCATGCAGCCAAACCAGATTAATGAACTAGTTGAGTTTTCACTTGATTTCAATAAATAAAATGACAATTTTGCCCTCAAAAGGATGCATCTACAAATATATTACACAAAGTTGAACACAAATCGAATTCCCTTTCAATGACCCATCTATTCCAATTTGGCCCCCTGCAGCAACCAAATATGCTACAATTCATAAGACTAGCAGCTCAACCAACTGTGCCATTAATCAATTTCATCCAAAGTTACCATAGCAATAAATCAAATAGTTATTGGATTGTAATTCCCTGCTAAAATAATTCAAAAATAAAAATTTGGCTATTCCATATCCAAAGCACTCATAAGATCCTTATGTGACATTCAAAATTTAAAACATATGAACCCCACAAGTAATATTCCTCGCAGGGAGAAATGTGAAGAACAACAAATGGAGTTCAGGAAATGTTCTTTCAAGGGCTACATAATATTCCTCGCAGGGGAAATGGAGTTCAGTAATATTCCTCGCAGGGAGAAATGAACCCCACAAGTAATGATCTACACATGCCACAGATTAACCTAATTCTTGACATAAAATAAACAAGGGCTACATAATACTGTCCCTGAAAAGTTTTCTAAAATCGTTGGAGCAGTTAATAGTAAACATATCCCAGTCATTTGAATTACAAAAGAAAAAAGAGTAAGGAACTACTAACCTCTGGAAACAAATAGCCAGCTTGAAGCTTTGCCATATTTGTATTGCGAGAAACATTCGTCTTGTGGGCTACATAAGACAACGAATTTCAGCACTACATAACCACATGTTATCCATGGTATTCACGCATAGTAATAAGCATCAAGGCTCAAGCATTACTATCACAACAAGTTTATGATCAAAGCAAGCCAAACTCCAATGACAGAATGCAACCCATTAAAGCAAACAAGCTTTTCTACTTGCAACAACACCATTCAAAAGAAAGCATCAAACACAATGCTTTACTGAACCATGGTAACAAATACATACAATACAGAGAAATCCTTGCCAAATGAACACCATCATAAAGACAAAAAAGTTCACAACTTTCCACTCTTAAAGCAAAATCCAGAAAATCACAAACATCAATACAAAATGAAATCAATCAGACAACGAAATTACCAGTCTCCGTCGTCGGCGCCGAAGCGCATTTCAAAACACAAGGTCTGCTCCGAGGAAGGCATAGCTTGGACGAGCTGCCAAGAAAAAGCAAAGCACAAGAGATCAAACACCAATTCACGAAACAAAAGAAAACCAGATGGATCGAACCTCAAGCTGAAGCTATTGTGAGCTAAGAAAGCAGAAGAGCTCGAAGAGATCATGGACGGAGCTTGGAATGCCGCCATTGTCGGAGGTTCGAAGCACCGCCGCCGAAAAGTTCCCAAAGAACACGCGATTATGGAACAGACAATTGGATGGGGGTTTTAATCGTAGCCGTCCGATTTGGATCAGCATCAAAAGGGTATGATCGGAATTTTACTTTTATATATCCATAACCAGTGTTTTGAAACCCGAGTTGATCCAGTCGGTTGGACCCGATCTGAATCGGGTTAAAACAGATTTATAAATAATAAATATTATTTTTAATTATTTTAGATTAGAATTTGATAGAGAAATCACTATTCATTGATATCTATAAATAATAAAAAACATTATCGGTTTGTTATACTTTGTATTATAACTTTCAAATTTCTTAGTAATTTATAATATATATTATATATTATATATTTATATTTAATTTAATTTAATTTATAATAATAATATATAAATTATTTATAATCGAATCAACTCCTATTGGACCATTGCCCATATCCCAGAAATTTTACTAGGGTCACTCTCCCTGGTCGGGTTCATAACATTGATCATAATCATTAACACATAATTTTTTTATAAGAATATTATATGAATTTTATTTATTTAAATATTCAAGAGAAAAAAAAGTACTATAGTTTTTTAAGCATTCAAAAGAAAGCTTCAAACACGTGTCAAATTATTATTTATATTTCTTAATAAATATTCATCACAAGAAATTTTTAATTTCTTTTAATATAGTATTAAAAAATCAACCAAACAAAATTATCACGTGTGCGTGGGCTCCCAAACATAGAATGATTTTTCATTAATTATATTAATAAAAATATCAAGAGTGAAAAATTTTGCTTAAATATCTTAATGCTATTCAAAACTTCATAAGAATTTTTAATTTTTTTTAATATATTTAAAAATATATAATATAACAAACGTTACAACAACTATGATTTAAATTAGTTTAAACAAGCCCAAGTATCATAACAAAGTGTTTTTACTAACATTTTTTTTTACCTACAACAAACGTTACAACTACTGTGATTCAAAACATTTTATTTTAGGGAAAATTACCTAAAAATTCCTGGATAGTTTCAAACTTCCACTGCAGTCCTCTGACAATTACATTTTCCATTAGATCCCTCATTTTTTAATCCAAATTCTTTTCAACCCTTGGTGTTACTTTCGTCAGTTAAATGGAAGTAAAATGTCACAAATACCTATGGTACCCATGTGAGATGGAAAAAAAACAAATGAGACAATTTTCCTTCCAAGTCACATCACAATTAATGAAAAGCATGGTCATATTTTCCAATGAAGCTTTTTTGTCAGAATAGAGAAAATATTTCACTCCTCTTTCTCATTCTTGCCATTTTTTGTTGAACTTCTCATTGTTCATCTTGGTTTTTTGTTGAAACTTTCAACTTCGTCTTTCCATCTTGTTTAGATAGTAGGTTAAAGTGAAGATATTTACACGTAAGATGTTGTTGTTGTTGTTGTTCTTTATCTTCTTCTTCATCTTTTTCTCCTTCTTCTTCTCCATATTCTTCATATTCATCTTCATCTTCTTCTTCTTCTTCTTTTTCTTCTTCTCCTTCTTCTCCTTCTTCTTCTCCATCTTCTTCATCTTTATCATCATCTTCTTCTTCTTCTTCTTCTTCTTCTTGTTTGTGTTATTTTACATGCTTTTGCGTCTGGAATATAACAAGCTTTTTCACTTTTGTCATTCTTTACGTTGATGTGGATTCTTACAAGCTTTTTGAAATTTTATGTAGGCGTCATCAACAATGGAAACATTTTCCGCCAAGGCGCAATACAAAGGAGAAGGACGTGTGCTTCAATTCACAGTCTTAAGTTCATGGGAGTCAGTTATGGGTGAGATATGTGCGCATTGGGCCCTAGATATTTCTTAAGTGAGAGTGAAGTTCGTAACGCCTAATGCATACAAAACCCTTTGCCTAATTAAGTCTGACACGGATTTTCAACGCATATGTCATATATACTATAGTTTCAACAAATTTGTCGTGGACATCATAATCGAGGAAGTGAGTGTGCCTACAGATGGAAACTCGGCCTCCTTGATCCTATTGTAATACAACAATCACTGCTATTGCTGGTTACTTGTCTTTTATGTGTTCCTATGTTCTAGATGTCAATACTGTAAATGACAATCATTTCCTGTGTATTAATATAACTTATTGTCTATTATTCATGGTTTTTGTGTACGCTACAAGCTTCCTGTTTATTATTCAGATTTCCCGTGTATGATATATGTTTCCTGTGTAAAATATTTGTTTCGTGTGTATTATTATTGATTCGTGTGTATTTTGCAAATTTTTTTTCAATACAGAGAATCCTTGTCAAGAAGCATGAACCCCCAACATAATTCTTCTGCCATTTTGACTTTACATTTATAAAAAAATGATAAAATCTGGGTGCCTGTAAGGTGCTGCTTCAGAATGCCAATGGCGAGTGCATATTCTAAAAGAGGGAAATATAGGCACGTTTCAACTGAAGACAATTTAATTAACTCACATTTGCGGTGGAGACATTGGTACGACAACGCATCCAAAAGTAAGTAAGAAGTGGGTTTCTAAACTTGTCATACAGAAATTGAAAGAACAACCATTATATAGAGCTATTGACATATCGTATGTGTCATCCAGTTTTGGGATTGCTCTTGCAGAAGATGGGAAGTACATGGCCTACCGTACAAGCATGCATGTGCCACGATCATTCAAACAGACACAAATGTCCATTTTTACGTATACAATTAATTTACAGTTGAATGGTATTGTCGGGCGTATGCCAACCTAATATCCTTGATTTATTTATAGTGACAAGCCATTTGACAACAAAAAGGAGCTTTGAATTTGGCCGCCAATATCAAAAAAATGGTCCGACTGTCCAAAAAGGAATAGAATCGAGTCACAAGCCTTCGATGTCTGCTATTTACATTGTAACCAGTGCCATCATGTTGGACATAATCGTAGATTATGTAATGCAGTCATAGCGGACAAAACATTCTATCCATAACGGTAACGTAATTTATTTGTTTTTACTGTTGCAATGTTTAGTTTCTGTCTAATATAAGCATGAATTATGCTTGTTTTGTTGTTGTTGTGTAGTTTTCTTTTTACTTGTGTATTAAATTTCTTTCCTGTGTATATATTCGGAGTACTATGTATTATTTTTCGTTTCATGTGTAAAAAACCGGCTTCCTGTGGTGTGCTTCAGTTTGCCGTGTACTATATCCATTTCCTATGTGTTATATAGAGTTGGTGTGTATTATTTACATTTCATGTGTATCTTTAACTTTTCCTGTTTAGTAAATTATATTGATCTGCATTATTTTTTTGTACATTTCTTATTTAAGGCCGATTTTGTAATTAACTATATACGCAATGTTTTAATTCACAAAGAACAAAAAAAAACACAAGTAAATATATGGAAACTAAGTTATGAAAATGTTATTGTTCACATGAATACGGAATACATCAACATTATGACCGTTTTGAAACAACTTGTTCGTTTGCAGCAGCTTCTTTTTTGTTGTCGATCTCCTAACCATCAACAACTCTCTTTGTCACTAGCTAACACAAGTTCGAAGAACTACAAAGCAAACACACAACAAATACAATGTCGTCAAAACACTACACATTAATTATTTATGTTTCCTGTGTATTGTCCATATTTTCCTGCTTAACATTCCATTTGATGTGCATCATTTGTTGAGTACATTTCGGATTTATGACTGATTTTGTAATTACAAACAACCATGACAAGTAATAATATGGATATTGAAGTTCTTGCGATGTTAATGTTTACATTAGGTACTGATGTCAGAACCCTACAGATTTATCTCAGGTTTGAGGTTTAAGTCTACCGTGTCTCTTCCATCATGTATAACACACCATTAAAATTAAGAAAAACTTAATTTATACAGTTAGTATCCATTAGGTATAACACCATTAAAATTAAGAAAAGTTTAATTAAAAACAGTTAGTAAACATGTATATATATTGCATAAACCAATTTTTAAAAATTATAAAAAAAAACCAAATTACAAATTCAATAATTCTTCAAAATTGTAGAAAAACTTAATATATTTTTGGATTTTTTTTCCTATGAATAACGGTCTAATTAGATATGCAATGAATTTTTTTTTATAAAGTTGAATAAATCATAATTTCATTTATAAAAAATTACAACAAAAAAAAAACAACAAGGTAGCATGACAAGAAAGAAGCAAAGAAATTGGGATAGATCATTAAGAGTGATTGATATTCTTACAAAATAAAATAAGTTTTATTAACCAATTTAAAAATAATTCCATTAATTACTTATAAAATAATAATTAAATATTATTTAAAACTATTTTAATCTTTAAACAAAATTAAAATACTATAAATTTTAAAAAAATAAATTTATTATCTTTAAAATAAAAAAAACCAAAGTTTCAAACCCAGATGTTCCCAAGGAAAAAAGCAGCATTAAAAACGTCATTTCAGCCAGTTGAAATGATGGCCAATTAAATCATCTCACAGGTTATCTCTCAAGGGCATTAGTGTAATTTCACATGCCATTTAACATTTCCGTTTAACAGATATTTGGCTCAAAAGTAAATTCAAGAAAAAGGAGGGACCCCTAAGGAAACTCAATACTTTGGGGGATTAAATGAATTATTCAAACTATTGAGGGATTTTTGGGTACTTCCCCGTTTATTTTAAAAAACAAACATTTATAAAATAAAATTTTATTATTTTTAAAAATAAATATTTTTGTTGTAAAAAAAAGGCAGGTTTGGCCACATAAAAACATTATGATAATTCTAAATATCAATTATTAAACATTAACAACCAAATTTGGTCCCAATTTATATTTGAAAGAGGAAAGTAACAACAGATTTCTCCTTATCTTTCAATTTCTTAAAATTTTTTTCAAATTTATCAAATCTCTAAAATATTCCTGATTTTTAAAAAATTTATTTTTTTTTTTGTCTAAATTAAGATAAAAGTACAAAATTACTTCTCTATTTTGCCCTTTCACCTATCATGCTTGCTCAAGAATTTTTTTAGCATTTTATTAAAATATTGATAGTATCAGACAGTATAAAAAAATTAATTATAAAGATTAAAACATAAATAGAAAAATCCAAAGGATTTTTGTGGTCCAAATGAAAATATACACTGAGTTTTAAAATAATTTTCTTTATTTTAAAATATAAAAGATAAAATAAAAAGAAAACAAGTATCCAAGAGCAACAAAAGCAATAAAGCTCCACCTCATTATCATCCAAATAACTTAGGGCCAAAAGAGAAAAGCTAAGACAAATGAGGAGCAAAAGAAAGAGAATAAAAGTATTCAAACAAAAAAATAAAACATATCATCTACTTGTTCCCGTAAGTAAACAAATAAATAAATAAATACATTTACATCAATTTTAATAATTTATCTTTATCCCCCACCTTCCCCTATAATCCCAAACTTTTGTCTTTCCCCCTTCTTTCATAATACAACCAATTGAAATAAGACATAATCACTGTTTGACAAAATAAGAGGATATATAGATTAGAACAAAAGCATAACATTGAACATATAATTGCAAAAACAACACTAACTCTAGCTCTCAAATAATTTGTTTGTCATTGTTTTCCAAATCTTACATATATATATATATATATATATATATACAATTTATCTTTTGTGACTGTTAGCTTCACCTCCATGCTATTCCTCTTATCATCTCTCCTTTTTTTAAGGTTTGATTTATCACTTGCTTTGGCTTATAGACTTTAAAAAAAAAATGATAATAAATAATAAAATAAATAAAGTAAAACAAAACAAGAAAACATGAATTTACATAGAAAAACTCAAATTTTAAAAAATAATAATAAATAACAAAGAGGAAGAAGATAATTAATCCATATTAAAAATTGATTACATTGGTGGAGACTCAATTTGCTAACAATTATTTAATTATAATAAAATTCTAAAATAGGTTTAAATAAACCATGATTATAAAGTCGGGTTGATCTGTATTTAGTGTAGTTTATGGCTGAACTCTATTACTCTTAAATGCAATCTGATCATGTAAATTCTCTAAACAAGATCAATTGAGGAATCGAACTATCAAAATTTGAAAAATCACATAAATCTCATCACAAGTTTTTTGGGTGAGATCAAATTTCAACAAAAAACCAAAAAATTGAAAAGAACAAGGTGAAAACTATTTGCAATTATACACACAATTGTATTATTTTATATCCACTATTTACTATTGTTATTATTTTATTTTTATGATTTGAAGTGTTTTCAAATAATAAAAGAAAAGACCCCTGACCTACCGGACTGATTTGAAGACAGTCCAACATGAGAAATCATTCACTAATTTGAATTGTGTGTGATTTGATTGAGTGCAAAAATGTCCTCATCTCTCATGAGCCATTTGAATAATATGCATTCTAATTAATCATATTATTATGAAAAGTAACATGTTTGCTTTTACTCTAACATTTTAAATAAATTTAGTAAGTGTTTTTGGTCCACAAGATTTTCATTATTAGGCTAATTTTGTCCTATATAAATATAGTTTTCTTATTTATTTCATGCACTATTATTAATTCACATTTAGGGCAAGTGAATATTGTATACATGGAGCAAATTGATAAATTAGTCAAGCATATATATAATTTATGCTTCATACTTATACAATCAGTCTTTTGTTTATCAGAATTTCTTTTGTAAAAAACTTTTTATTTAATTAAAAAAAAGTTAAAAAAAAAATACAGAAGACAGTAATAAAAATCTTCATAAGATTTTTTTTTTTTGCAAAATTAATGAATCAAATATAAAATATTAAAATAGAAATGAATGATTATACAATAAAGAAGCACTATATTACATGTGCCCTATTGCTTTACAAATTATCCCTTCTGTATAAGAATATTTTAATAATATCTCAAAAAAAACCACACTATCATTAAATAAAAAATATAAAAATAAAAATTCGAAAATAATTAAAAAAAACACATAAAGTTATTGATGGTTAAAATAAATAGAAAACATCTTTATAAACGTTATCCTTATTCAAATGATAACATTTAAAAAATAAAAAAAATATACTTGTCTTTTAGTAGCAGATTTTAATCTTCGTAATAAATCATTATTAAGAGTTAAAGAGAAGCTAAAAAATACAAAAATAAAAAAAAAAAAACATAAAGTTATTAAAGATTAAAAAAAATTTCAGTACCTCAAAAAATCATCTAGATTCAAAAGAGAACTAAAAAATTAACAAACATTCATAATCATACTTGCCCTTCACCTTAAAAACTATTAGCAATTTATTAATGTCAAAACCAAATCTATTTGTCAACAAATTATTCTTTTTTTTTTAACAAATAAAGCCAGGGACATACGCGGCGCGGACATGGAGTTTAATATCATAGCACATATATATTCTATCTTTGTGTGAATTTTTAAATTTGATTTTGAGCGCTCCCCGAAATGAAATATCTTCCATAAGATGTTGTGTGTTAACTAACTAAAGGGACTATAAACCAAATCATCCCTATTCAAATAACATTAAAAAATAATAATAATAATCAAAACAAGAACATAATCACACTTGTCCTTGAGCCGGCAATTCATAACTTTCAAAACAAACAATAATTTCAAAATAACAATTCTTTTTTTTAAAAAAAAAAAAGAGAATGTCTCCTCCAAGGCAAAGTTGATAGGCTGACATCCCCCATCAATCCAACCTACATTATTCCCCATCCAAATGCAACCCTCCAACTCTCCCTTGGCCTCTAACACCCACCTCCTTTTTAAAGCCTCTTTCCCTCTCATGCTCCACATCCATCAACACCCTAACCCTAACCCCCCCTTATGCAACTCCTCCAACATTTTCCCTCTTGGCCTTTCCCTCCCTTTCTTTGATTCCCTCACATCATCTTGGACCCAATCCAATCCCTCCTTCTTATTCCCTATAAATACCCCTCCAAACTTCACCTCAAACTCACTCACACTCACTCACTCACACTCACTCATTCTCAATGGCTACTCATGATCATCATGAACTAACTTGTGAGCCAACTAGCACCACTCTACTTCAATGTTCTTCCATTGCACTCTTGCAAGAGAGATTTAGACAACTTCAAAGGGTTAAGAAGATGAGGGAGGAGAAGGAACTCTTGCGCATGTTGCCCGAACCCGACATCTCGAGCTCGAACTCGAGCTTGAGTTCATTGCTTGATCGATCAACTCCAAAGTGGTCATTCTCCCATCCGGACTTGATTCATCTTCAACCTCGATCTTCTTTCAAGTTTCAGCCTTCTGACCGCTCGGAATTTAAGAATTATGATACGCAATTATCGATCGGATTGCGCGGTAGTGATCATAAAACTAGTGGTTTTGTGCAACATAGTGGGAGTAGAGAAATGGATGTAGATACTTCCCTTCATTTATGAGTTGTTTACTTTGTTTTTTGGTTTTCTTTAGCTTTGTGTGTGAGGGATGATGAGAGTTGGAGATGTAATTAATTATAATTAGTAGTGTGTAATCTTTATTTTTATGATTATGATCATCTTTCTTTTTTTGCCGTATTAATTCTTTTGATTAAATTATATATATATATATATATATATACAAGAATCAAGATGAAGATATTGTGTCTTTAAGCAGCTCATGCATGCTGCTTTGTTTTTTTTTTTTTATAAATTTGTGAATAATAAAATGAATGATATTTTTGAATAATGCATTCTGCTTTGTCATGAAATGCTTTTGAAAATAGAAAGAGATAAAAAAAAAGTAATGATTCAAAATATTTATAATTACATATACACCCTTTGCCAGGGGTTTAATGTATAAACCCCTTGAGGTTTTAAAGGGGCATATGAGTAATTAAATGTACATTTTGTATTGATAAATTATTCATATACTTAGAGTAAATTAAAATTACTATCTCTCAACATCTCTGTGGCAAATTTTATTATAATTATGAAAGCTATTTTTTATCAAACATGTTTAAAAAGCACAAAAGAACAAATTCTAGTAATGCTCTCAACCACAAATACAACCAAGTCATAATCACAGAAAGAGTATCACAAATTGATGATAAACATGTTTTTAATTAATTAATTGATGCATTATTGCCACAAAAAAGGCAATGTTGTAATCAATCTATCTAAAACACAAAATAATTAAATTTAATCAATCAAATGTTATTATCTAAATCATCATTGTGTTCAAACTTAATCAATCAATCGATATATATAAATATATATATATATATATATGTCTGTGTATAATAATAAAGTATATATATAATAACAAAGAAAAAAATATATATCAAATCTTGAAACAGTAGTATAGATGAGTGAACAGAGGAATTCATGAATAATTCTATTTGGAAGCCAACATATACTGAAAACATGTCTCCCAAATAATTGTTGATAATTGATTGATGAGAATTTAAAAAAAGGATCTCAAGTTTTGAATTCATAGCTTTGATTTGTTACCAAACAGTATATATTCATGTATCATTCTATACAATGACAAACAATAGCATCACAAGCACTACTCACAAACTTCTATATCACTTCCAAAGGAAACTAGTGAACAACTAGCCTCCACTTTCTGTTATACTTGTTTGGTTTTATTTACTTCCATATATCAATCATTTCCTTATTTTCATTTATTCATTTATTTATTTATTTTGGAGTATATAAAAACTTTTTATTATTAGGTATTTGAGCCACTGGTTTTCTAAAAACCATAGTCTCTAAACTAGTCAAGAATGATGTGTTGAGAGCTTTATCAAGAGGTATATCTCATCTTTTTCACTGAGTGTTTATGTATATACAAAGACTAGAACTCAAAAAACTCTTACTTAACTAACCTAAGTCAATATCATTTAGGTCAACAAGTTGGTATATAGTTGTATCTTTAACATGGAAGAAAATATGGTAATTTTTATTAAATGGTTTTGTTAAAGTAAAATTTATTTAATTGGGTTAAAATATATCAAAATTAAACTTGCCCTGAAGATATAATTTTATCTACAATCAACAAAAAAATATTTGTTTAAAAAAATTCTAATTCTACTTAGGAAAATTTACAATAATAATAATAATTTTAATAGCTATTTCTATAATGGGAATGTTAAAATTTATTCATTTCTTAGATAAAGGTCAAGAGTTCGTGGGTCCATATATTTATCAAAATAACTTTTTAGGTTGTATTGTCTCAAACATTGGATCCTTACCTCCATTTTTTTTTTTTTTTTAACAAAGTGGACAAGCGATGCTAGGGGTGTACATAAATATCGAATTATTTTCTCAACATATCAGTACCTTCACTTTGTGTGAGCTAAAGTTCAAATATGTTTCTTCTACAAGACATAAACATCCTACATAAAAAATGTAGATCTAATAGACTAAGTGACCCTTGGCTGATTTTTTTTTTGCCATAGTTCCTCTCTTTTTATTTTAATGAGACCATATATACTTTGTCCATTTTATTCAAAACAAATAAATTATTAAATAAATTAATGTTGCATTTGATTAGTCTGTATTAAAACATGATTATATAAATTAACAATCTAATATAACATTCAAAAACTTTAAAAAATATACATAATCAGTAAGTTTTGTGATGGAGAAAGAGTTGGATAGAGGAAGAGAACAAGAAGCAAGGTCCATGCATGCAATTGAAGCAGAGGAGATGAAGAGCTTTCAATTATGAACAATGTTAAATGGTCATGTCTATTCATCTGCCAAGAGGATCAATCTGACCACAAACTGTTCATACTTCATTACTGTAGTTAAACTGACACCTTTCAGACTCTCACATGATAATAAAATAATTACAAAATAAATAAAGATATAAAAGATTGCTTTATGAAAAACAAGAAGCCAAAGAGAATAGAAACAAACAAAAAGAAACAAATGCATGGGAAAAAAAATCAGAATAGTGTTTCTGCAGAAGAAACAGTAAAAGAAAAGAAGAGAATATATGTGTGAACAAAGTACTGCTATTCACATTCACAGAATGAAACAGAAATTCAAAGTTGTTCAGTGTGTATGGCATGTCTTTGTTGCATGATGATCAAGGCAAGAAGATGAGATGAGGACAAAATTTTTTTTAAATAATAATAATGATGATGATAACAATAATAATAATAATAATTAATATTGGGTTAAAATATAGAGATGAAGAAAAAAATGCCTTTTAAGCCATTTCTGATTTCCCTTGCCCCCTCTGCTCAAGCTTGCAGGGTTTGAATCATCCAACCCATGTATTGTCCATTTTTTTTTTTAAGTTATTTGGTTTGGATTTTACTACCATACTTATAGATAAATTTTGGTTGGAAAATTTTATTAAAAATTAAATCTTTAAAATTTTACATCCTATTTTAAGATTGAGGGCTCCAATCCATAATCTGTCTATTTCTCTGAAAAAAAAAAATAATTTTTAATTAAGTGGTTTATCTTCACTGAAGTTTTAAATGTAAAACAAGAAAAGAAATTAGTATTTATTATAAACAAAATGAAACTCTCCTTATTACTTACAGGCCTCTCATCATATACTTTTCATTGTTTAATTTCAATTTTTTTTAAAAGGGCAAAGATGTCTTTCACAGTTTCACTAGGATTATAAAGACGAAAAAATAAAAGTAAAAATCACTATTCTACAAAGAAAGAGCTATCAGTACTGCAGTTTAAGTTATTTTTTTCTTTTGAAAAATTTACTTACATACTCCATTAAAAGTAGGAAATAGCTGATATTCTTAAAAAATTTATTTATATATTACAGATGAAAACTAGTTTACAAAGACGAATAAAAATAAGATGCAAATAATAAATTAACTTTTCTGCACAATTCTTAGTTGATTTTTGGTCGAAGATATGCATAAGCAAATGAAAATCATTTACAAGTGTTGCATTTGTAAATGTCTTTTTAACCATGGCATGTATATATATATATATATATTAATGAATGAAACAAGTGTATATATAGTTCGGGGTATGCACACAAGGACCATGATGGTTTGCATATGCGCTTCACTAGGATAATCGGATTAAGTTTCAAACCCGCATCCATAGCCAGAGACTCACGGCACCTAAACAATGAGTATCAATCTCGCAAACCACGTAATAGGGTCAGTGCCTAGATATGGGTAAGATCAGGTTAATCGGGGTCAACCTATAACAACTAATAAGTTTGGCCTACAATACCAATCCACTGGCCTGAGTTAGTCCAACCAACCCAGGGTTGGAGTGACCCAAACTCGGCCCAATAAATCTCACACCCTGCCAAGTCTGGCATGGCCTGTCCGACCCGGCATGTTTTTATTTTTTATTTTTATTTTTATTTATAGCATATTTCTTATTATTAAATTCCTATGTGACTTTAAATGCCACACAAACAGCTTGACCAACTATTCTCCAGTTTTTTTTTTGTTAGGTTGTTATTAAATAATATACAAATTAAGGGCTTGTTTAGATTAGCTTTTGGAAAACCCAAAAGTGTTTTTTTTATAAGTTAAACGACTTCGGATTGAAAAAGTTATTTGTATTGAGACTTTCTGTCAGCAGTTTGTAAAAAGCTTTAAAAAAGCAGTTTTTTTCAGAAACTAGTCATAGGCCTTGTTTGGATTGACTTATAAAAAAAGTGCTTTCTTTTAGTTTAGTAGAAGTGCTTCTGAAAAAAAAATTGCTTCTCCATAGTAAGTTAAGCACTTTTTGTATTTTCTGTTTGGATTAGCTTTTATGTGAAAGGCAGGTGTATAAATAAACTAAAAACAACTTTTTCATAAAGCTGTAGTCGATGACTAGCTTTTGGAAAAATCGATTTTCGACACTTTTTACGACTACGTTTTTTTCGAAAAAGCCCAATACTAAACAACATTTTTGACACTGAAGTCTTAACTTATAAAAAAGTACTTTTGGGTTTTCCAAAAGCCAATCCAAACAAGGCCTAACTAGCTTCTGAAAAAAGTTGTTTTTAGTTTATTTTACAGCTTCCGCTTCTACAGAAAAGTTAATACAAACACAAAATATAAAAAAATGCTTAATTTACTCTGGAGAAGCACTTTTTTCCAGAAGCACTTCTACTAAATTTAAAAAAAAACCACTTTTTTGATAAGTTAATCCAAACAAGGCCTAAAAGTTATACTCAAACCGAATATTTAAAAAAATTAATTAAAAAAATTAAAAATAATTCTAATAAATCAGATGAATTTGAGACAACTCAAAATAATTCAAAAAACTTAGCAATTAATTCATTTAACTTTTGAATTAAGTTGCATATATGTCCTCTTAGGTGTAAGAGCAATCACAGCTCACATAATTCGTTTACTTGAAATCGAAGTTGATACCCACTTATTCATCATTATTAAGGTATGCCAAGGCGTTAGCTTGAATCTCTAACTCTCGGGGTATTATTTTTTACTCATTATGCTGTCGGTGAAGAAAAAGTCATTAGTTTCAAGACTTACTATTTTTGTTTTTTATTATCGATTCAACACACTTCCAATAGTCTATGTAGGCTTACATTTCAATGTTTAGTGATAATAATTGAGAACTTGATGTGTCTAGTATATATGTTTTTACTTGCATTAAATGTCTACTCACATTTTTGTGCAAGGATAAGTCACACAAAAATATCTTTTACAACTAATCAAATTAATATGGTATAAGTTTTCATTACTTTGCCATCATTTAAAAATGTTGAAGTTTATACCTATGACGGTTGACATTTTCAATGAATCGAAATTAGAGTTTAAGTAAAGTCAATATCCAACAATTATTTATACTTTTAATATATTTTTTTACCAAGTCTAGCCTGACGGTTAATCGGTCGGGGTGAATCGATAAGTCAATCCGTTTGATCACGAGTTAGAAAAAGCCTAACGCATGCAGGTTGATCACAGATTACTATAGCCCAACCCACCTGATAAACTCACTTGATAGGTTTGGCTAAGTTGGGCCCAATTTCGGTACGTGCCCCTCTCTCTATCAATACTACTGGACTAAAAACCCTTTGAGGTACGTAAGTAAATTCTAATTTTTTCGATTCAAAAGCCCTTCCAACAATATACGTAAGTCCTAAATTTTTACTACATTTACGGGAGAAAAAAACTATTTATTTTTTAAAATATCTACATGCATAAACTAAATAAGAGAAATGCTGTGAAGAATGACACACATCTCTTGTGAGCATGATGCAACAAAACACTCCAACCAAGAGAAGCACATCAATGGCAAGCCAACACTTGTCAATAAACAACAAAGATAATTACTTGAAGCACTCTGTATTTTTCACTTTATTGTTTATTAAAGTTATCATCATACATTGAAGCCCCACAAAGCACTCACACTCACCAAAGTCATTGAATTCCATCTATTCATTCACACACAACTCTGAAAGTTCCCTATCTTTACTTCATTGTGCATATAAAAGAGAAAGAGAAAGAGACACAGAAAGAAGAAGCTCTTTGTGTTTTTTATTTAAGTATTGAGAGAATGAGTTCAAGAGAGAATAAGGTGAGAATTTGCAGAGGTGGCATTGAGAGGTGTTGTATTTGGGTTTGGACTTGTTTCCGCTCTTCTTATTGCAACTGATTCACAAGTGAGGACCATCTTCTCTGTGGAGAAGAAGGCAAGGTTTACTGACATGAAGGCCTTGGTGTAAGTCTCTCTAATTTTTTTATTACAATAATTATATTATTATTTGGGTGTTCTTTTTCTTTCATTTAGTTTGCTCTGAGAGAATTGATTAAAAAATATTGTTTTGTTATTTCATGAAAATTTTATGAGTTTGATTCAATCTAAAAGTTTATTGTGTTGATATAACTTACATAATTTCTATACTAATTAATGTTTAGGTTATGTTTGGTAGATGGGAAAGTTGGTAGAAAACATCAACTTTCCCGGAAAAGTAATACAAGGGAATCACTTTACCATGTTTGGTAGAGTTTTTTCCCTGGAAAGTAATATAAGGGAATCATTTTACCATGTTGGGTAAAATTTTTTCCCTGGAAAGTAACATTGCCATGGGAGAATAATTCCATCAAATTGAGGGAAAGTGATTCCTTTTCCAGTAATATTGTCATGGGAGAGTAATTCCATCAAATTGAGAGAAAGTGATTTCCTCAATATACGGTGAGAAAGTCATATTCTTATGAAAAAAGAAAGTGAAATTATTTTTTTACCAAAATACCCTCAAACTTTTTCAAAATTACTTTCCCACTCAAATAAATATTTAAATATTTAATTTTATAAAATATTTAATATTTTAAAATATTTAATATTTTGTTAAAAAATATTTAAACTAAAGCAATTGATTAAGTTAATAAAGTATTTTATTAAATTTATTTCTTTAATTAATTTTTTAAAATTATTTTATATTTTGAAAACATATTATTATTATGTTAATAATTAAAAATTGATTAACAAATAGTGGATAAGTAAAATAACACGAGGGCATTACTGTTATTATGCCAACCAACAGATTCTTAATGATATCTTCCAATATGAAATATTATTTTTCTATTAATTTAATCAAATTTTTTAATGCATACCAAACAAAAAAAATGTTATTTTCCTAAAAATTACTTTCTCATCAATTACTTTTTCATCAATCAAATTCCATCAAAACATTCTCTAAGTAAAGCACCAAATGCCCCCTAAAAATAGTAAACTACTTGTTAATGTTTCCTTTAAAAAAAAAAATTGGTGGTTTTCAAATGCTGAAGATGTTCCCTGTACGATCTGAATTAAAATTATTTTATCTAATTTTTTCAATGCAAAATATTTTTTTAGTTTTACAATAACTTATTAGATGCTAAAGTACAAAAATTAATAGCTCATATATTTTGTTTTCAAGTGCCACATTATTAAATATGTTGTTTTAAAAAAATATAGCCATACCACAAATTCGAATCCTTAATGTTTAACTTGAGAGGAAAACGAAATACAACTCTCATATATAGTAGATATTGTAAACTTAGTAATATTAAATATTTTATAAATATATATATATATATATAGCACAATAAATAAAAATTTAAAATAGAATAATATATATAGGGAGTAATACACAAATCAAAACTATTTTTAAGATATTGGGCGAGAGTCATAAATTTATAGTTATTAAAATTAACCTCTCATATATTGAGACTAAACAGAATTGGTGCCCTTACTCAAAGCTCAAGACTCAATATATATATATATATATATATATTCTAACAATATAGATAAGCTATTCTAAATATGCATATTTTTTATTTTTATTTTTTAATCATATATTGGGAGGAAGTTGAACCCTCCATCTCTTATATAGAAACTATGTATTTTAGGCGTATGCTATTGCCTTGATGGCCAATAGCTCGCATCTTAGATATGATATAGTTTGTCAATAATTGTCTCAAAAAATTAAACTTAACAAATGCTAAATTTATGAAAACAGGTTTTTGGTGGTGGCTAATGGGTTGGCAGTAGTGTATAGTTTGATACAAGGATTTAGATGTATTATGAACATGGTCAAAGGGGGCATGTTATTAAGCAAGCCATTGGCTTGGGCAATCTTCTCTTGTGATCAGGTAAGCATTTTTCTTTTTCCTTTTTCCTTTTTTTAATATTCTTGAACCTAAATGAAATCTTCCAAATATCGTATTTTCTTATTTATTTTCTTAATATAGGTTTACAAAATAGCATTCTAATAAAAATAATAAAATTTAATTTTAAAACCTATTATTATTTTAGTTATAATCTAAAATAGATAAAACCATAACTTCTTTAAATAAAAACAAAATTACAATTAAAAATAGATTGTATAATAGAATCAAATGAATTAAACAAAACAAAACACAACGACTAATAAAATAGACGAGTTAAATACCAAAAAAATCATCATGATTTATAGCATATAGCTATCAAAAAGGATTTTTTGAAATGCGAATAAAGATTAAACTCGAAAGTCAGGTCTAATGTTAAGCATCGTCTCACTAGAATATGCACTAAGAGAATAAAAAAAGACATGATTTTTTTTTTATATAGTGAAGACAAATTTTTTTGACTTGGTCCCTTTTGCATAGATTTTTGGTAGTTAAAAAAACATAAAATTATATATTTTGATAACAATATTTGTTTAATTTGTTGATATTAAATAATTGTTTTTGCAAAGTTGAAGACACACAAGTCCAAGAATGAGTAGAACAAAATTTAGTACAAGTCACATAATAATGAAATGTAAAATTAATATATATATAATTTTTATATAAATATAACATGTTCAACACACACACAGATAATGGCGTATGTGACGGTGGCGGCTGTGGCTGCGGCGGCGCAGACGGCGGTGCTTGGAGACCTTGGCCAGAGACAACTACAATGGATGAAGATATGTAATTTGTATGGAAAGTTTTGCAACAAAGTTGGCGAAGGAATTGTAATTGCATTTCTTGTGAGTTTGAGCATGCAATGCTTGTCTTGCATCTCTGCCTTCAAACTCTTCAGACTCTATAACAACATCAACAAATAGAAGAACTAATGGCTCATGTATGTTTAGGTAATATGTATTGAAATTTTATCAAAGTACATAATGGTACTTAATTAGAGTAAAAAAAATATTTATTTTGATTCTTCTTCATCCAAAGTGCATTCATTGCAGCAGTTATATTGTGACTCAAAAACTGAATAAAATAATTTGAAAAGTTATAAAGAATAACACTCCAAATTTTTAATGGTTTTAATAAATTTAATTTAATAAAATAGATTAAAAAAAATTGTCTTACTAACAACAATAATCACCACCCACATCTTTAGGATAACTTTAATGGGAGTTTAATGAGAGTTATTGAGCTAATGAGTATTAAACCCTCCATAATACCCATTGAGCATTTTTTCTTTTTTCTTTTTTTTTTGGGCAAAATGAGTTATAAAAAATTAAAAAAAGGCAAAAGAAGCGGACAAACAAAAAAAGGCTAAAAAGAGAAGCAGGAGGCTTTGCAGAAGTCTTCGAGCCAACGCGGGTGATCACGGCCTCGAGCGAAGAGTGAAATTTGGGGATTGGTGCATCCGAAGTGCGCAAGAAGATCAGCAATGGAATTGGATTCTTTGTTGATGTGATTAAGGTAGAAGTTGGTCTAGTGTTGAGTGATGCTTTTAATAGATCGAATTATGCTTGAGAGACGCCAAGCTGTAGTGTTGTTGAAGTTGTTGAACAACTGAATGGCGCTATGGCAAACGGTGAGGAGTTTGTCCAGTTGCCATCCATTAATGCAGCAATGATTCAAAGCCAAGAAGATAGCCTGTAGCTCAGCCTCAAGAGGAGAGGAACGTGAGTCTCTAGCAGCCCCTGCAAGCAAGATTACATGAAGATTAGTGTAGATAATCAAACCAAAGCCTGCCTTACCTAACTGGAGATCCCAAGTGACATCAGTAGAAACAAAGATTGAAAGCTGAACCTACTGATAGGGTGTAGAAATGTTTCTGTTATAGAGACCGTTTGCAGTGTAGAAGTCATGAACATCAGCCCAAGCCTTGCCAAGGATAACATTAAAGTTGAGTGGATTGCTGCAAAATGAGGTTACACCTAGAGGTCCAAATGTGCTAAGTAACCAAAGCAAACAAAGCCCTCGCAAAGTCACAGTTAGTTCGACAATTAAAATTTGAAGTGAGCCAAGTGCCGCGGGCAAGTTGGTTACGAAAGGAGTGGTCCAACCCCAGCTAGTTTAGGATAACAATCCAGTAGAGAACACTGCTTCGGCAATGCCAAAGAAGATGCTCGGCAGTATCAGAATGAACACCACAGAAATGACAAATAGAAGCATGCCCAATATTTAAATTATATAGGTATGCTACAGTAGAGAGTTTGCCATGGGCCACTTTCCAAATAAAGAGCTTAACCCGAGAGATAACATTGAGCCTCCAAATAAAAATCCAACCATGCCAAGGAATATGGGCAAGACCCTCTAAATTAAGGAAGTCATAAATAGCTGCCACAGTCATTGCTTTAGAAGATACTGGACGCCACACCCATTCATTCCTAACAGTGGTATCAAAAATAGTATCATTTAAACGAACTCTGTTCAAGTCCTCCCCGAAGAAAGAAGAACAAGCATGCAAATTGAAAGTGCCCTCAAAGAAAAGAGAATTAACATCGAGATTATCGATGATATGCATGTTAAAATAGGTGCCCATGAGGTTCAGGGGAAGGTCCAAAATTCAAGGATCATCCCACACATTGATATGGCTTGGATTACAAACAGAGAGACGAAAATTAGGCTTGAGGAGATTAGCAGTTTTGTAAATAGCTTTGAAAAAACTAGAGGTGTTAGAAGACAAGTCATTGTTCCAAATACTCTAGTTTTGATATTTATGAAGGAAGATGGAGGCCCAAACCTTGTCAATATTGTTGGCAATTGAGAAGACATGTTTGGCTAAAAGAGCAAGTCTGGCATTTCTAAGATTACTCAGGCCAAGGCAACCCTTTAAATTTAGGAAGAGTAACCATATGGCAACCAATAGAATGGAATCCACTACCCCTGTCGTTCCTACCCCATAGAAAGTTTCGAGCCAATTTAGAGATGGAGTCCAAGATAGAGTCAGGGATATAAAAAATGGAAAGAAAGTAGACAAGAAGAGAAAAGATATTAGACTTAATAAGGATAATGCAGTCAGCTTAAGAAATATGAGCGTGATTCCAGACACTGATAGTAGAAGCAGATTTGCTAACAAGAGGATGAAAACAAGTAACATGGATATGAGAAGGAGAGATAGGGACTCCCAGGTAGGTAAAAGGAAAATTCTCAAGTTTAATACCTAGAATAGACGTGATAGCTTTGGAGACTCTCATATTAAACCAATTAGGAAGTAAAATAGTAGATTTTAGGATATGGGTGGTAATCGGGCGGGGAATCCCCAATCCCCACGGGACCCGACCCGACGGGGACAGGGATTCCCCGAATCCCTCCCTTGTGGGGGTGGGGACGGGGGCGGGGAATGCTCTCCCCGCCCCATGGGGATCCCTGACCCGATTAATGTGTGTGTGTGTGTGTGTGTGTGTGTGTGTGTGTGTAATTTTTCCCAACATTCAAGAAATCAAAGACCTAAATAATGATATAAAAAAAAACTCTAATTTTAATTTAATTGGACTAATCACATAAAGTATTTATTTTAAACTAATAACAATTAAAATTAGATATGAGATGTTTTATATAAATTCAAAGGCCTAAGTACATTTGTTAAGTCGTTGTTGTATTTGATTGTAATGACATACTACCTACTTGTATGAATTACAAATTTTATGTTTTGCTTTATATTGACAACCATTTGGAGATTTTTTTTTAAGTGTTTAAATGTTGGTTTGATAAGTTTGTTGAGCTCTACGTTGATTAGTTTTAATATTATCATATTTTTATGTATATATCTATGTAGAGTAGTTTTCATGTTCCAAATGTAATAATATGTTTGCAAATAGAAAATCCCAGTGAGGATCCCCTCGGGGAGGGGATCCCCGTGGAGATGGGGATGGGGAAGCAATTTTACCCCATCGGGGATGAGGAATCTAATGGCGGGGACAGGGGACGGGGAGGGGCCTCCCTGTCCCAGCCCCACCCAGTTACCACCCCCATTTAAGGAGATTGGGTTTTTGACCAGTGATATTCGCATACATGTTGAGACAAAACAGGGAGATTCTAACAGATTTCCTAGAAGCCATGGTAATAAGGATTAGGTCATCAGTGAACATCAAATGATTAATATTCCAAGTAATCCAAATCTCAGGGAAGGACATTCTACGGAGGGTTGCAAGGATCGAATTCCATTCTACAGTAACAAAAGCCTTCTCAATATCAACTTTATTTAACATCCTGGGGGGATAGATCTATTGGTTTCCATAGAATGAATAATCTCTTGCACTGCAAGGATGTTATCAAAGGTAGATTGACCTGCAAGAAAGCCAGACTGCTCTAGGCCAATTAATTTAGAGAGCACTTTTTTAAGCCTTTCCACTAAAATTTTAGAAATAAGTTTGTAACAAACATTACAGAGCGAGATAGGGCGAAAATCAGATCCTTTTTTAGGATGAAAGTTTTAGGAATAAGGACAATGAAAGTTTTACCCCAAGAATTTGGAATTTTTGCAGTAGCAAAAAAATGAGAAATAGCGTTGAAAATGTGGTCCCCTAAGATATTCCAATAGAAAAGGCAGAATTCAACGTTGAATCCATCCAAACTTGGTGATTTTCCTCACGGCATGGACCTGAGGGTTCGGAAGACCTCCTCCTTGGTGACAGGCTTGATAAGATCGTCCTTGTCATCGGACGCCAGCATTAGAAAGTCATCAAGAAGGGAGGAGAACATATGTTCTAGGGAGAGGGAGGAGGAAGAAGCCCACAAATTTTGATAAAAAGTAATAAAATTATTTTCAATATCCTAAAGGGAAGTAAGAATGTTACCATCATTTTCTCTGAGAGAATGGATCCTGGATTTAACCTGCCAAGCTTTAACAATACATGGAAGAAGCCAGTGGTGAGGTCCCCTTGATTAAGCCATTGCAATCTAGCACGTTGAACCCAAAAATAGAGTTTTGACGAAGGAGGGCAGAATGTCTGTTGCGCAAGGAATGAAGCCAGATGCGATGCCACGGGTCAGGTGAAAGGATCTCCCTTTCCTCAACAGTTCTAATCTCGGATTCAAGATTTGAAAGCTCAAAATCAATAGATCTTATACCTGAAACTCTCCAATTAATAAGATTATGTTTAGTGTGGTTTATACAATGATGAAAAGAATGCATGGGAGAAGAGTGAGAGACAGAATCAAAAGCCTTGATAATATTAATATGACAAGCATTATAATCAAGCCAAAAAATTGTCAAAGCAAAAGATAGAATTTTTGGAAGAGGTGTGGGCATGAGCAATAAGAAAGAGGGGAAAGTGATCAGAATAGGCCCGAGGAAAATGTTGATTTCTAATGGAGGAGAACTTAGAAACCCAATCATGGTTAGCTAAATACGGTCAAGGCGCGCCCTCCGACAAGCTAGACCCATTTGATTGTTACACCAGGTAAAGCGCGAGCTAACAAAACCAATGTCAAGCAGATTTTTAGTGTTAATAAAATTAGAGAAAATACAAGATTTATAAGAGTAAGATCTAGAATTTCCCCTTTTGAAATCAAGGTCTGAGAAGACAACGCTGAAGTCTCAATCAAGGAGCTAGGGAAGGCGGATGTTGTTAATACCAGCAAGGGTACGCCATAGAAGCCTTTGAGTAGATAAGATTTGAGAGTTATAGACCACAAAGAGGATCCAGGATCCTTTATTGATCGATAATACCAAATTGAGAGACATACGGGTTGCGGCAATAGGCGTCACCATCGCAAGGATGCGGAGCAATGATGTCCCCAGAGAACCCTTGAGCAGGGATAGCCACCTATTCCTAGGAACGAGCAAACCTATTGCAAAATTGAAGAGAGCGATCAGTGTCCGATTTAGTTTCAATAAGGCAGATGATATTAATCAACGAATAAAATCTTTAATGCGATAAAAGGCACGGGAGTTGGAAACCCCTCGGCAGTTCTAACAAAGAATTTTAATTTGCATCATCATAAAACACTAGAAAAAGGGGGAAATGAAGAAAAGGAAGAGATTAAGAGTTGGGAAGTGGATCTCCCTTTTTTAGACGAGTTTTGGTTTTAGTAGGAGCACGCCTGGCCAAGGCCTCCAACTTAGTGTCTTTTTGGTAGTGAGAGAGTAGCATATCGTCATCTGGTTCCATGGAAGAGCTAGAGTCTTCAGAGCCCAAAAGCAAGCCGGAGTCCCCCAAATCGCCCAAGTCCTCCATCTGAAGGTCGCACTGAGGAGAGGCTTGGAGAGCAAGTTTTACCCTATCAACCAGAGAATAGTGATTTTGAATAGTAATGTTTTGGAGTGCAAAAGAGAGTAATAGTGGTTGATTTGAATGAGTTTGAAAGGAGGTAGAACGGCAGTGGACAGGATGGGATGGGAGGTTGGGAGCTCCCATGCCATCAGAGTCATCGAGAGTTGGGATGAGGGTTAATGGGTTACAGGGTAAAGTCGGCTTAACAGGGTGGATATTGTCAGGTCTTTCCTCGGGACTCGGAGAGAAATCAGAGTGATCTCCCTCGGGATGAGACGAGGGTCCTACTTCAACGGTCGAGATTAATCCAACGGGTTTAATTTTCTCAAGATATGGAAAAGCATTTTTGCTCGAGAGGCTAACAATTGCAGAGCCGTGGAGCGAAAGGCCGCCACATGTAGAGAACATAGAAGGCGGTTCCAGACCGTTGAAACATGTGTCAGGATCCTGGCCTTCATTCCCGTTTTGCCGATCCGGACTAGGATTACAAGCGCCACCACGGCCACGGCCTTTGCGGCTTCAGGGTTTCAGTCAGGACCCGAATTCGGGCGAATCATTCTCAACCCCGAGAGGAGAGTTTAGATCAAGATTATCGGTCTTCGAACAGTTTTCCATCCTGTCATTAACCATGCCAGGAGACCAGTGATGGTCGTCAACCTCCATCGGTTTCTCCAAGGAGTCACGAGTGATTAAGGAGTGCCGACCTATTTCCTGTTGTTAAAGAAGGTACAGTTTGTTTCTCTGTGACCCACATGACCGTACTTGTAACAAAAAACAAGGAGCTTTTCATAGAGTGCAGTAATGAATACAAATTTGTTCCCATACTTCACCCAAGTCCCTTTTTGGAGCGGAAATCAAGGTCAAGTTCAACACAGATACAAGCATATTTGGAGCATGACAGGTTCAAGGTGTGCTCATCGATTTTTAGAACTCTTCCAAACTGAGAAGCAATGTTCTCCAGTAAGGCACCACTCCAAAATTCCATGGGGATGTGATGGAGTTAAATCCAGACAGTCGCCGTCGAGAGCTTCTCGAAGGCAGGTTGAAAGGATTCTCTCTATTCTGAGAGTTGAAGGATCCTTCCGTCAATGATCCAGGGGCCATCCTAGAGGAGCTTGGCCTGCATTTCAAGAGATTCACATCTAGTAAAGTAAAAGCCGTTAGGGAGATCAGAGATCGAGAATTCTCCAAGACTCCTCCAGGCATCAGCAAGAGCAAGTTTGGCTTGATCGAGATGTAGGGATTTGCCTAGAAACTTGGCGTAGAGTGCGGTTTGCATGTTGTTTCTGGTGGAAAGCCATTGATCACAATCAACATGAGTGAATTGAATTTTTTAAACAGTTAAAGTGGGATTTTTAGAGATGGAGAGGATGTTCAAAGGTGAAAGATTGGCAAGAAGATCCCACCACTTTAGCCCAGGAAACTCAAGGCATCGCTGCGGAAGAGGAACGTAGATCCGGAGGTTTTAGAGGGGCGGAGCTCATGTTAGCAAGCTTCATTGGTGGTCACCTAACGCTCAATGGGTGGGTCTCATCTATTTTTTAATTTTTTTTTAAATTAAAAAGTGATGGCACCCACTCCTTTAAATAAAAATTATTTTTATTTTTATTTTTATTTTTATTTTTATCACCACAAATTAATTATTTTTCAAAGTAATATAATAACTTTTTATTATTAATATATTTTAATGATTTTAAATATTTACTTTGGTAATATAATTTTTAAAATATATTAATTAATTGTTTTATTAATACTATTTAATATTTTATTAGATAATTATAGTATGAGATATAGTTTAATAGATATGAGTTTATTTGGTTGATCGTGGGTCCTATTTTCTAGTATAACTATTATGTGAGATAGTACGTTTAATGATTAAGAGTTTAATGATAGTCCAACGATTAAAGTTGCCCCTACTAGAACTAACTGATAGCCCTCATTTTTTTTGAAATAGTGGATAAAGTATAATGCATTAAGAAAAAAGGAACAAGATACAACCTGACGAAAAACAACAACAAACAAACAGAAAGACGCAACAACTAATGACCGAGACTGTCCAATAGGAGTGGAACAAGCAACAAAACAAAACAACATCACTAGAAATGGGGAACATAAGAAGCTAACAGAAGAAAAACCACAAGGCAAACACAGCTGAAGGAGACTGAAAGCCTCCACGATACGGACCCCAAAGCATCAGGTTATGGGGGTACTAGCCGACAACATCATCGTAACTATCATCAGGGATGCGCTCCTCACACGTCGAAAGCCCTAATAACTGGATACAACGTCTGACTATTGATGAAGGCTCATCAAACTTCTGTCTTTTAGAATTTGCGTGTAATTTCATATTTGTATATATGCATGTAATTTCAAAATTTTTAGTTTTATGGGGTAATCTATAAAAAAAAAAAATTACATGTATATACATAGGTATATATCTTATTTTGATCAAAACCAAAACTCAAATTCAGGCCCACGCTTCTTAGTCTATTGATATCATGTCCCTTGTTTAGGTTGTTAGTGTTCCATTGAAGAGACAGATTCGAATCTCAGCTCATATAGTGAGAGGGCATTCGCATGTTAAGGGAGTAACTCATCCCCTACGCATGCTTAAAGATAAGCATAGGGCGAGAAATCCCCAGTTTCCTTCCCCCAAGGGGTACGGGAATAACTTCTCGGTCCCCGTAGCGGAGAGAGGACAAGGAATGCTCTCCCCACTTTGTAATACAATTATATTTATATAGTTATAATGAGCTTGATTTTCAATATTGTGTTTAGATAGTTCTTTATTCAATATAATACATAGATGATATATTGACACAAAAATAATGAATTTAGAACTAATAAATAACAAAGTCACAAGTCAAACCTTGATTTCCATATATATATATATATATATATATATATTATGTAGGAGAAGCAAGAGATGAGGAGTGGGGACTTCCCTTCCCTGATTATCTAATCGAAATGGAGATGGGAAATCCCAATCCAGGACAAGGCAGTGAGTGGGGGAGAAACTTTTTGTGCCTGTCATGCCCTGTGGTCATTTCTACGCATACTCCTGACAAAGCTTGTGCATTTTGTAAAAACAAATAAATAAAATTTTAAAAAAAAACCCACAACCTAGACACCAAGTTAGCCTCCATTTTTTTCCTTTAGATTTCAGATCTAATCACTAAGAAGAAATAAAGAATTTTTTTTTTTTGCTTTCATATTTTATTTATTTGAATTCATGTTCACAATTTGTTGTTTTATTAGAAGAATTTCATCATTTTGTTGCCAATTAATTTGTTTTATTAATTATAGATGTTGCTAATTCTAAAGATCATTTTTAAAATATATATATTGACAAACTGCAGCCCTTAATCTCAATCCAGGACAAAGCAATAAAATACAATAACAACTCGTTTTACAGCAATGTTGAATCTAGTGTTTAAAATTTACTCTTTTATTGCTGTGTATTATAGCATATTTTTATAATTTAACAAAAATATTAGTTTTTATTTTTTTATAAAATGAAAAAATCACAGGTGCACACAAGTCTGCACTTTTAACCTATACATCACAGATCCCATACCATCCATGCATAAGGACTCTACTTATCATGCATTGGGTGAGAATTGAACCTCCGACCCTTCTCATGGCAATGAATGCCTAACAATTAGGCTAGACCAATATTGATTCAAAAATATCAGTTTATGGTATTAATGTGCTTTGATTCTATGCTTTTAATTAAATTCATACTCAAAATTAGCTTTTCATTTAATTAATTTCGTCATATTTGGCGGCATTAATAATAACAAATAGTCCATGCATAACTGATCATGAATTCGGTAATGTTTGAAATTCTGACTTTTCACCCTCACATTTGCTACCAATAAATTGCATTAAAAGAAAATCAGGTTTCTTTGGGTTAATATATAAACCAATGTATGCATTTTTTTTTTTTAAGTGGATAAATATAAATGCGATGTAGGGGTATACTCGAGACCGTTGATTCGCGCACGAATACCCAGTAACAAGCTTCCAACACCTGTTGATCAAAGATAGTCAGAAATTGGAAAGAGTAAAATCTTTATTACTCAATGAAATAATGATTACAAAACTGATTTTCTCTTGCCGTAGACTTACATTAAATAGGCAAAAATAGCACTGAGAAAGGAGATAATTTGAAAATTTACCAAAAAATAATAAATTCTCAAATATCTGCAAGAAATAAAAAATCTAACAAAATAAAGACTATTGACACAAACTCGTGACTTTTGTTCCTTGACCCGTTTCCCATCAAATAGACCCAGACGAACCATAAAATCCCGTCACCCGCCAAATTACGGAAATACTATTTATCAAACTTCTCTATTTATACACATGCTAATTCATCTATACGTCCGTTATCAAAATGCATTAATAAAAGAGTTTAAATACAAGACGGAACCATAAAAAGAGAATTATACAACAAAATAAAGAATCTAGAAGAGGAGAGAAACTTCTTCTAGAATCAACAATGCCGCTGGTTACATTGTCAAACACATCATGATCCAGTTCCTTGCATGAACGGGTCCTGAAAACTGAATGTATGCATTTCATTCGTATAAATTTGTAGCACTCATTGTTTTAAATTTTAGACTGGTGAACATATTATTTAATCTTTTTGATATGTATATTATCTAGAACTTCATTAGCTACAATTATGTTAAATATTGCCAAGCTTCTAAGTCCTTTAGCATTCAGAAATAAACTACTCTATATATTTGTGAACTTATAGTTTCCCTACTCTATAGTACTCTATACTTCTCAAACAAGCTAATTTTTTTTAATTTATTTGTCTGTTATTAATGTCTGTATTTTCAAGAGGTCAGTAAAAAAGATGGTTGCCTCATCAGTTATGGTACAAAAATATAAAATTTGTTCAAGTTCGACTAAACACATATACCAGTGATACTGATTTCATGTGTTTTTATAGAGAATTTCATGAGGAATGCGTATAAACTAGATGATCAATTTCGGGCCATGTTATAAATAAAGGATATTAATGAACTCTAGTTTTGTAAGTTCTTCTTGGCGCGGAATTGTGAACAGAGAATATATATATGTACGTGTATATATATATATATATGCACACACTTGTGCAAAAATTACTGTTAATGACCGAATGGACTCCTTTATATAAAAGGAAACTAAAGAAAGGGTAGATTTGACATGACACTAGAACAGTATTACTGTTATCATAAACTAAAAAAAGAATTTAATTAAATTTCATAGTAAATGCTTAAATTGATCTTATCAAAATTATAAAACCTTTTGATTCCATTTATTTTTTTGTGGTAAATTATGTATTAAACTTTCTTTTCTTTTCTTTTCTTTTATTTTATTTTTGTCTTCAACTTTTATGCAATTTTATATAGGCACACTATTGAATAATTGGGATATTTGCATATATACCTCACAAAAATAAATAATTATTTTTTTACATAGAATTAGAAATCACAATATACACATCCGTATTGTAGGAAGAAAAAAATTATGAAAAAAAACTCTTGAGAAAAATTTTAAATTGAGTTTTTACTACAATAAATACATAAAAGAAAATTAATTTTACAATTATAATTTTTGTCCTTGTCATATATTCCTATTGCAGCAACTACTCCATGATGAACTCCCTGTAATATAATTGATATATATATATATAATGAAATTAATTATATAAAAATATAAAATAAAAAATCTTATATATACATATATAGCATATTACCATCCTAGCCATTTATTTCCTAAAAACAAATTCATTAACTCCAAATAAACACAAAATTCTAACAAAACTCTACCACCAAAAACCCAACAATAAAAAAAAATCAACAACCCACAAAACAAACCCAAAAATTATCCAAACATAATTATCATAAAATTAAAGAATATAACAAAAGGAAAACATATATATATTCATACATATATATATAATAATTATAATATATATACATCCAACGGCTAGGATACATCCACGGTATTCCTCAAAAACAGCAACGATGATCTCTGCCTCCCACCCAACCGCTCATAACAATCAATAGAGAACAGTGAGAGCGAGAGCGAAAGAGATAGTGACACGTGTCCAGCTTCATCTCTCCGAGCCGGCGGGAGCCGCTCCAGCACCGGCCCCATGCAAAGCCGATAAAGCCGCCGGTAACCGCCGAGAGCCGCCACCACGGCTCGAGCCGTAGCCGCGCCGCCGGACACGTGGCGCGTGCACAGAGCCTCCCATACGGTGTCCCTGCGGCACACTCCACTCCATAGCCTGCACACGCAAGCCGCCACACCCAGTGAGCGGCCGTCAAGCCGGCTCAGGATCTCGGCTAGCAGGTCGGCGTTGTCATTAATGGAGAAACCCTTGGTCTTATCCTGCTCCGGCGGGACACCACACACTTCCATTGTGTTTTCCTGACTTCCCTTGTTTTCCACTGGTTTTTCCGGGTTTTAGAAGGGAAGTGGTGGAGGTGGTGTTGTTTATATATAGGGAAAGGTGGTAAAGGGAGGAGGGGTAGTTTGGGAAGAGTAGGGGTAGTTTGGGAAGGATTTGACTTGGGAGGGTGGGAAATGGGAATAGAATATGGGGGGCATCTTGGGGACGAGAAGATGGGGCCAACCATGAAGGGCCAAGAGCTTGGTGATGCGGAGAAACAATTGCTTGGGATTTGTTATTCTTCAATATTATCATTATTATTTTTACTATATGTGTATATAATATTTAGATAAAATAATGTTTTATAAAAAAATAAAATAAAATTTGGAGTTTACTAGTTTTTTTGGATTTTAGATGATTTCGGCTTGATCAAGTCAGGTCGGATCGAGTTAGGTTGAAATACGACTAATGTTACGGTAGAAAATAATAGTTGATAAAAATTACTTTTTATTCATAAAATAAAAATAATATTGATTATTTAATTTTTTGGACATATTTTTGTAATTTATTTTTATGTTTAAATTTAATATTTTGAGATTCAACATTAGTGCTAATTACCTCTTAGTCTATTGGTACAGAATTTTTTGTGTATAGTATTATGTTCTTATATTGAAAATACGTTCGAATCTCAGCTCAAAAATGATTGAGACACAAATGTGTTGAGATAATAATTTCATACTTGTGCACATCTTTGACATGTAGTTAATCAACGTTTCGAAAAAAAAATAAACAAATAAATAATAAATAATAAAAATTGACCACTAATTCATCTTAGATTCTTAAGAGTCTACAATTTTGGATTTTTATGATTTTGATTTATCCCTCAATGTCCAAAAAGATGCTTAATTGGATCTTTCTCATTTGCTTTTTTTTTTTTATAATTATTTTTTTTATACATGTATATATATATATATATATATATATATATAAATTGTATATAAGTTGCTTTCAATATTACTCTCATTCTTGTAGTTTATTTAAAAGATTAAGACATATTAAATAACTTAAAAAAGACATGTCTCCTGTTTCTGTTTTTTAATGATTTGTTTTTTCTGTAATAAGTTATTCAATTATGTGACAAAGTTCGATCAAGAGAACATACATTGCATTTTATAAATGACACATTAAATTTTTATGGGTGTCAATTATTTCTATTTGATTCTTTTGATTAACTGTTTTTTGATTATACATGATGGTGAAACATTGGCTTATGTATATTAATTAGACATGTTTTTGACAATGACATGTTATATTTTTAAAGTACACTAATTTATTTGTTCATAATATTCATCCATTAAAATTTGAGATAAAGTTTAGATTGATTAATATGTTGAAGAACAAAATTAAAAATATCTTTTTATTTTCACACAAATTGCTTGTTTTGATTTCCAAGACTTGCAAATTATTTTTTCAGATAGAAAAATTAGAAAAATAAAAACCTTAAATCATATTAAATATTAAATTTTAGGTTTTGGACCAAGAAAGCATGCACATAATTGAGTGGAAACCTTTTTACTTTTTTTCCCAACATCTTCTTTCTCCCCCTAAAGTTTTGTGGATCCACTTCATGTGATTGTGAAAGTAAAATTACTTGGACTAGAACACTCATTGGCCAATGACCATGTCTAGTGATATGACTTATCCAATTTCATAAAAACAAAAAACAAAATTACTCTAAAACACAAATGAACTAATTATAATAAAATAATTTATATATCTTAAAATTTTATTTTTTTTAAATAAACAAATGCATATAACTGATAATAAAATTTTATTTTTATTTTTATTAAAAAAAGAAACTTTTTCACCTCAAAAGGACATTGTTCATGAAATGAGAACCGACTTTAAAAGAGTGGTAGTCCTCTTTTACATGATGGTCCAATGCAATGAAAGTGATCTATTAGTGTTAGCCAAACCCTTTCCCAAAATACCCACCAATCATCTAAAGCAAAAAGAAAAATAAAATAAAATAAAAGAGCTTCAAGATTCCCAAAATGTCCCCTTTCCATTTGGTCTCTTTTGACACTCAGTTAGCCGTTGTCACCGTGCCCAAGGGCCAAAACTTCAACTCCTTTTATAAAATAATAGTAATAACACTTTTCCCTCTATTCCCAAAATGCCCCTGTTCCTATTAGTCAGATAATAAGTTATTTTATTCCATGAATTTGCAATTATTTTTAATCTTAAAAAACATATTTTTAAAAAAGATTTTTTCCCGTATGTATATATATATATATAAAAGCGAAGTACTCAATGTCCAACAGTTTTGGTCTAATTATAAAAAATGAGTGTGCCACATTTAAAAAGTTTCAAATTTTAGCCTTGTTAATTACAATAGTAGTAATAGGTCCTAATTAGGAAATACAGATTTACTGTTTAAACTATATGTCATCAGATGAAAGATTGGTTAATCAATCCCTAAACTGTGTGCATATCCTAATTTTTTAATGCTTGAATTATCTTCGTAAAAAAAAGTATTGTATAAAAAAAAAGATTTAAAAAAAATACCTTTGTGGTTTCACAAATTTACAAAATAAGGGTAAAAATTTCTTTTTCATTTTAAAGATATATTGTTTCTCTCTTTAAAAAAAAAAATTTGTTAATAAATATTTTTTTTAAAAAATAATAATTTTACCTATACCAAAAATAAAAATTAACACAAGATTTGTCCTTTTTTTTTGTTAGTGGAAGGAACCACATATCTTAGAAATTATTAAAAAAAAAATTCTCCGTTCTTAATTTGCAAATGTATGAAATCACATGTTTTTTTTTTTAAAAAAAAAATTATTTTAAAAAGGATAAATTGTAAAGAAGGATTTCTTTAGAAATAAGAACCTTGTGAGGGGGTTTGATAGAAAAATGACAACTCGGATCCAAAAGAAACAAAGAAAAAGAACAGTGGTGGGGGCCCACGGGGACCAACTCGAAGATCGAGGCTCGAACGTCGGGCTCGGTGCGGGTGGAGGACTAACCCGCTTCGAAACGGACGCGGATTCTTCGCGTGGGTCCGCGCCCGCTACCACCAAACCCGCTTGGCTCTTAGCGGGTTTCGAACGTTGCACGAGCCTAGATCCGATACCAATGCGGCAATGCTCGTTTATATATATATATATATATACACACATATATATTTATATATTAGTTTTTCTTTTAATAAAATATATATATATTTTTTGATTATTTGTTATAATTATTTTGGCATTTTAAAAACTCAGAATATTTACTTTTATATATATATATATGTTAGATTTTATATTTTTTTAGATCTTAGTGGACTTTATATGGAACTTTTATATGAGCACTAGGGGCTTTTCTACACCAAAAAGTCTCAAGACTTAGTGCTCAACCTCTATACCTATATATAAACCCATTACACTTCTATTACACAACCGATGTGGTACTATATTTCCAACAAATATATTTAACAAGAAGGATAAGCTACTATAGGTCAGGGTGCCCAACACTAGTACTTCGTTGGGTCGGCAAGCCATATTGGCAAAACATTTGTTATCCAGCTTAGTCAAAAGGATGAGCATTTGGTGAAGAATCCCTAGTTCACAAAGACGAAAGTAAAAAAATTCCTTGGTCCCTATAGCAGAGGAGAGGTTGGGGAGTGCTCTCTCTGCTCTGAAAAAAAATTATATATAAAAACAATACAAAGAATTAAAAAAATAAAATAAAAATAGAACTGAAAAGAAAATAACAAACTCTAATATTATATCTCCTTCATATATTACCCAAAAAGTTTGTCTTCCTGTTTACATCCCTGTGGAGCGAGAAGTGGGGGTTTCCCTTTCCCCTTCTTTGATAACCCAAATAGGGCATGGATTAGGAATCCCTGCCTAGGACTGTGAAGTGAGTTGGGGGCCTCCCTCCCCCACCCTATCCCATGGCCATTTCAATACTCCCAGTGAGTTGATTTAGATATCTTCTCACTTATTAGGGGTCTTTTTCTATTAATTTAAAAAACTTTGGCTATTTTTTAGTATATTATTTTTTATTAGACAACTAAATGATTATTTTAATTTGATATCAATAAAAAATTAAAATTACAAATATATATATATATATATATATATAAATTTAATGCTGCTCAAAATTTTAAGAAAAGTTTTTAGGGCCAACGACTTCTTGGCTTATTGGCATATAGGTTCTCTACTCATGAGTTTGACTATACGCTATTTCAGAGTAATAGATCATGGTATATTTAAAAACTCTCACACATCCTAACGTTCCTCTATCCGGTTATTAAAAAAATTATAGAAAATTTACAAATAATTATTTATTTTATTATTAATACAATGATTTTGTGTCAAATTCACTTCCTGTGTAGGTTATAGCAAAATATATTTAAATGATATGTTATTTAATGATTGACGCTTAAAAATTAAGTTAATATCTTTGACGTGTATAAAGCATCTGAATATCATTAATTTCAGTTTAGAAGAGTCATAGTAACATATTACTAGTAATAGTACAATTTTTTTTTAGAAATATATTAATAATATTATTTTGAGGGAAATCAAATAATGTTATATATTTTTAATTTCAACATGATTATAAATATTGAATTATGTCACAAGCGTGAAAATTTTATTAATTAACCCAATGTGGGTCTTTTTTATTTTAAGCTATTATATAATTTTTTTTATATTAACATTGGATTCTGCGATCCATCCAATAAACACTAATTAATATTTAAAAAATGGTTTTTTTATTATTATTTATATATTTTTATTCGTTCATTGGGATCTAATATCCACCTTATCATCATTTTCATAAAAACATCTTTATGAGAAATATTAATTAATTGTGTATGATGTGGTCACTAACATGACAAATTAGTTATGCCATAATCACCATAAAAAATTCTAAATAAAAATTATGACAAATAAATTGAAAAAAAAGAATTTAAAAAATAAATGAGTTAAAATAAAAATTATGACACTAGAAAAAAAAAGAATTCTGATTTCTTTATTTCGTATGAGTGAATGCTCCGCAATATCATATGATAATTTACAAGAGAAAAAAATATGAAGCTAATTAGTAACTCTTAATAACAAACTAAATTAGTGAATGTTTTCATTTAAAAAAATATATATTTCTTTTTTTTCATTTAGAGGATTTCAAATTAATTTTAGGGCTTGTTTGGTTAGTTATAAGTACTTGTTAGTAGCTGCATCATTGAAATTTCACATTGATATCTGTAAAAAAATAATGCTACATAAATAATAAGCTAAAATAATAACTACACATCAAACCTTATATTGAGTTAGAATTCAAAATTTAGAAATAACAATAATAAAATAAATATCATGATGAAATCTAATGATAAAAACAGAAAAACATTAATTTAAACTTGGATAATTTTTAAGTAAAACAAGAATGATTCAAAACTTAACCCAACAAAATAGTTTCAACTTGGGATTTAAAGTTTGTTCATGTTCAAGTCACATCTCAATGGAGACACATGTTAAGGACTACACACACATATGCTCTGCTTAAAACAACAAGACTCATCTACATACAAAAAAACAACTTTATTTAATGCCCACCAAACCAAACCATTTGATTTATTCCATTAATAATTTCACACACAAGAAAAATATATATCATAAAAATAAAAAATAAAATAAATAAAAATTAAAAAATTAAAGATTCTTTGAGATGAGAAGAAGAGAAAAAGAGGGATCCAAAAAACTGAATGACAACTTTGTACTTGTCATGGACACATTCACTGCCAAGCAATTAATTCTTTGAAGCACAAGTCAACAAGATTGCTCCTAAATTGGCACAAAAATTAAGTCAATCAGATCCAAATGACTAACTTACAAATATTGCAAATGGCTCAAGCTCTTGTCTCTTTTTTCATGATTTTATTTTTTTATATTATATTGTATTATATTATATTATTGTTGTATTAATTTTATTTTATTTCTCTTCTTGATTGCATGTTGGTTTGGCTTTCCAACAATGTCATAATCTCAAGCACATTAAGACACAAGCAAAGGGACAAAGATACACACATGGGGAAGAGAGTTTTGTTAGTTTATTATTGTTATTTATGACATTGCTGTGTATTTTTCATAGTCTTGCATCATAGTATCTGTTTTTATAATAAATTTTGGAGTTGAATACAAGAAAAGCAAACTATAATAATAATATTATTATTTATTTAAACAAAATTTATCAACTCCTTCATTCATAGCTATCAATCTCTTAATTTCACTCTCAATAAACTTACTATATATATATATATATATATATATAATCTTAGGTTTTTCTTTTGAGGCATTGTTATTATGACAATGATGTATTTTTACTAGTCTTAGATTATATCTATTTTATAATGCATTTTTAAGTTGAAAACAATAAAAAAACCAATCGTAATACGAGAGTAATGTTATTTATATAAACTAAATTTATCATCTGCTTCATTTATATTTATTAATATTAATATCTTTCATGCTAGTAAACTGAATTTATATTGACAACATAAGTTTTTTAGAGTCAATAATAATAATAATAATAATTAATAATTATTATTATTATTAATTATTATTATTATTATTATTATTATGCCCAAGCTATGCATGGGAGAAATAAACATATATTAAAAATAATATTCTCATCCGACATAATTGTCATCATTTTTATAATAATGTTTGAAACTTAACTAATTATATTGTTATTCAAACTTTTAAAAATACTATGATAAAATGATATATAAAATATGAATTGATGCTACAAATTATTTATAATTTGCTCACTTCAATAAATCATAATTAATTTAGGACCAATTAATTCCAAGTACTTTCGTGGTTTAACAAGGCAGTCCCTCTAATAACTTGTAATAATTTAGAACTAAATTACAAATATTTTCATGTTGTTATAATACAACCTCTCTAATAATCTACAATTAATTGAAGTTCATATTTCAACGATATTTCTATATCAAAGTTTCATTAAAATTTGAAATTATCAATATTTATTTTGAATTATAAATATTTTAAAAATTATTTTTAGCTTTTAAAGTTTTGGTGCAAAATTAAAGATAATCATAAATACTTTAATATCATTATAATATTATATGATTTTGATGGAAATTTTTTTTAATGAGAGTTTGACACGATTTCCTACCTTAACATATATAGATATAGATAATTATCAATATCATTATTATTATTATATTGTGCCATAAGTTTATTGCCCCATTAGTGCCATGCTGGGCTGGCGCGGCCCATGAGGGCCTGTTATTATTATTATTATTATTATTATTATTATTATTATTATTATTATATTAATAATATATATATATAATATATATATATATATTATATAGTACAGCATAAATATTTATTTTGAGGGTTTAAGATGTTAAATGGGGAGAAATTTTTTTTAAAAAACAAGTATTATTATGTTTGACTGCCAGTCTAACACAATCCAGTAATTCCGACAACTAGGTAATTATAACCACTACTTCCATAACATTTAAAGTGTTATTTTATAAACAAATAAAAAGGTTTGTGGAATTAAAAAATTTCATAAACATTTAGCTTAATTTTTTATTTTTACACATTTTTTTTCATCCATTGAAGTTGTACATACATGATGATAAATAGTGAAGAATAATATACTTAAATAGATTGATAAAATTAAATTTTAAAATTAATATTTAAATTAACTATGCAAACAAATAATTTGGGATATAAAAAGCTTATAAAAATATACCTCGATAATGGGAGGAAGTAATTTATGAGACACCAAAAGTTGAGGGTTGGCCGTTGAATTATTTAAATTTTTTGAAAAAATAAAAATTTAAAGATGAACTTTATTGAATTTGAATATTTTTTATGTGCAATTGATAAACAAAACTAAAGTTTAATAGATATGTAATGTTCAACTTCGAGAGTAGCATTGCATGATCACTTGGTTCACCATGCAAGTTTTAACCTCAAACTATTTAGGTATGTTATATACCACAGAATGCAAGTGATGACGAGAAAAACAAAAAATTAAATTAAGCCCAAAAAAATTAAATAAAATATATATATGAGAGATATAAACAACATTTGAATTTTCCTTCTAATCATCTTCTGTCATTTTCTTACTTCCCTACCAAGCATGATAATAGTTTTTTTTTGTTTTTTTTTGTTTTTGTTTTTTTTTTAACAAAGAGGACGAGTGCTGGCCTATAAAAATCAAAGGGTAAGCAAACGTAATTGCATACTAATTGGTGATTTATTTATCTTTTAAAAATTTATTAATTTGGTCAGATATTATATATGACGATTAGAGTCCCACCATATGTACATTCTTATTAATAACTAAATAAAGCTAATAAATCCCCATTATGCAGTCATGGAAGTGGAAAAAAACGACATCCTTCCACATAAGATTCAACAAACAATAAATAAATAAATAAATACATAAATAATATGATTATACTAATATTACTATACTATTTTCATAGTATTACAACAATATTTTCAATTCATAAATTCTACCCCGAATCTGCTATTCATTATTTAAGTAAGCAGTGGTTGTCAGTAGATTTTTTTTTTTTCTAATTTATCTTTTTTTTTTAAACTCAATTCAAAATAGAATAATAGAATTTTAATAGAAATAGGAATTTTCTTTTATTAAAAAAAAGGGCTATATAAACCCTCATATTGGTCCTCTTTTTTTTTTCTCTTATATTCTATTTAGAACTTTATCAAATCAATTTTTTGTTCTAAAACCCTAACCGCAATTCTAACCCTAAAACCCTAACCTTAACCCCAAATGTGGAAAATTGTTGAACCCGACTGAACTGCTAGATCCTAAGTGCAAGGTAAGTCTTATTTAAAGCTTTGGATCCCTCTAATCCAGTTGCTGGAATGACACTAGAATGTGTTTCAGTGGATTGAAATTGTATTATTTTGTTTATCTTTTTTTGGCACTTTGACACTTAGGTTTGCAAAAATATTCCACGAATTCGTGATACGGACCACTTGTTTCTAGAGCTCCCCTTGCTGAGGGAGAAGCTAGAGAGTTATATCAACAGTATGTCAGTGGCTGGATCTTGGAGTCAAAATGCTATCCAAGCTACAAAAGCGTGGTTAAAGGAAGGATTGAAACCTCGTTGTATAACAAGGGATCTTAAATGTTGTACCAGCATCCTCATTACAGTGGCCCAGGCTGAGAGTGGCATATATGTATGAGATCTGAATAATCCGCTTTATTTCAGATTAATTGAACATCATCAGCGGCCGTTTGACCGACCGTATGATATTGTCGTCGTTCAAATCCATTTCAACTATAATCTAAGAGGAGCTATTCTGATCTATTATAAGTGTTGGTTAACTTTTCGGTTTTTTACTACACTTCGTCCTAGTAGAAGTGGGTTTGTCCATGTATTCCGTAATCATGTATTGTCATTTTTAAATAGTCTCGGGATAATTTTAGTGAACAATGTAATATGGGCTGTGTCTAGTTTTGCTAGCAGAATAGACCAATATGTAATCGACGTGAAAACGGATTTTAATATGCAATTCAATGTCTATTAATATTTTTCTTATACTTGTATTGGTTTATGTATTTATGTTATTTCGTGTATATATATATATATATATAATCTTTATGTGTCTATTCAGTTATGTATTTTATTTCTTGTTAGTATTTATGTATCAATCATCAACAATATTTTACAAACGTAGAAATACACTTGTATTGCATTTGTGTTATACAACTTTATGTTGAATGTGTTTGTTATTATTTACTTAGATTGTACACATGTGTGTTTTTTTATTTCTTATTCAAAACATATATCTCATGTTTTCTTTAACCATTCACTGTTATTCTCTAACCTACCGCTTTAGGCATTATTTTCTCTACCAAATAGAGTTAACGTACTTTCATAATTCTAGAGCATGAACCTAGCTTTGTTTATTTTAATATGTATTAGGTTTATAGGTTGTATTTTTTTAGTAGGTTGTTTTTCTTTATTATTGGTCTTGTTTTTTCTTACTTTCTGCTATGGTGCACTACTGTTCAACGATCCGAGAGAGCGACACCGACGGTCAAGATGTCACCACGTGGACGTAGATGCGGTGAGAGCATCAGGCTGTGCGGATCCGGGTGAGGGTCCCCGGCATGTCGACGGGACGGATGACTGGACGGGGGGGACCCACGCGCACCACTCCTCCTCGGGTTCTCCACGTCAGTGTTGTTCATAGTTTTAAGAAAAGTTTTGATAAAGTTAAAGCTTGATATTTGATTGTCATTAATTTTTGGTTTAGAAGAGTTGGGTTAAGTCATCTTTAACCCAAAACTCTATATTTGAAGTTTCAGTATATTTTCCAACCACTATCTTTATTTTTAAATCTAAAATAGTATATTCTAAGAATATTCTACTTATTTCATAATTTATATAGCCATATTATCAACAAATTTAATCATTCTCAATTGTTTCACTTTAATCATTGAATTTAAATATTATATTATTTAAAGTATATTTTATTTTTTATATTTATTATAAATATTTATTAAATATAAAATAAAATTTGATTGATAAAAAAAATACAAATACAAACATTACATTAATTACATAATAAAAAGTTAATATACAAACAAGCACCATTAGTAAAATTAACACATTATTGAAAAAAGAGAGTATTTTCAACAACCACCCTTTCGGGATCTAATATGTTTAATGAAATCTTCCCCTCCCTTTTACTTCTTTGTCTTTCGTTAGGCTATTTGAAAAATATCTATTTCTTTTTTAAATTTTTCTTCCTCTCTCTCATTAGGTATGTTTGTTTTTTTTTGGAAATGTCTCTCTTTAGGTTTATTATTTTTATTTTAAAAAAATTAAATTTTATGCAAATTAATAACTATCATCTAAAACATAATAATTTTTAAAAAATATATTTAAAAAAATTTATTATTTAATCTATTGATATTTTATAAATTACTTTATGTAATATATATATATATATATATATATATTACAAAAAATCTATGGTTTAACCTTTGGTTTTTACAAATTAGCTTATATAATATATAAAATTATATTCTTAGCAGAGCTTTGTAAAAATTTATTGTTTGACACCTGATTTTTATAATCTAAACTATAAATTAACATATAAATAAATTTTAAAAAATGTAAAAAAATTATTAATTGAATTTTTTTTCTTTTGCAATTCGTCCCCTTACCTTATAGTTTTTGGCTCTGCCATAGAGTAGAAGTGACAATAACATGCCATACAATTAACCTCATCTACTACCGACTTCATTAGTTGTATTTTAGGTGTTGTGGTTTTATTTCTTATTGCTATTGATAGTCTATATTAGGACTATTTTTTATGTTTTTATTTTATTGTTCATGTAATTTTTGTTAATTTTAATGAATTTATATTTGTGTATTATTTTTTTTAATTTTTTATTTCTTATTAATTAAAAAAAATAAACTTAAATTATAAGTCATTAATTTGATTAAAATATAAAGTTATAAATATAAAATTTATAAAAACTAAAAAAATAGAAAACAAAAACAGAAAAAAAATTAAAAAACCAACAAATAATAATAACGCATTATTTGTGTGATATTATAGCATAATTCGGATTTAGCGCAGAGTTTAGCGCCGGATTGGAGCGCCCTTGCGCCAAATCTAATTAAAAACTTCAAATTTGATGTTGCATTGGAGTTGCTCTTAAGTACAATGTTTTTTAGAATTTCATTAATAACATTATTTTGGATGAAATCAAAATAAAATTATATATTCTAATTTAACCAGATTGTAAATTTTGAATTAAGTTAAGAGTGTGAAAATTTTATTAATTAATTTATATTGTGATGGTTCGGGTGGGGGTGTGAAGTGTTAAGTTCACTCAAAAACTCACTCAAAGTATAAACACTCACACACAATCAAAAGCAAGATAAAAGAGACAAGCAAATTGGTAACCCAGTTCGACATAACCTTGCCTACATCTGGGGGGCCATCTCCAACCCAAAACTTTATATTTGGCGCTTCAATACTCAAAAATACAGCTTCTACAGTAAAAGTTTCTCCAACCACCATCTCTATTTTTAACTCTAAAATATAATATTCTAAGAATATTCTTCTTATTTCACAATTTATATATTTATACTATCAACAAGTTTAATTATCTTTAAATTTTTTCCACTTTTAACCATTGAATTTAAATATTATACTATTTAAAATATGATTTTAATTTTTATAATTATTATAAATATTTATTAAATATAAAATAAAATCCAATTCTGATGAGAGATTTGAATTCTATCACTTATCCAAATATTCGTGCTAGTATACAAGCACAACAACAAGAAATTTTGAATCTAATATGTTTAATGACATATTCAGCAATATTAGTGGAAGTGACGATAACACGGCAGGCTATTAGCCCCATTTACTTCAAACTTTATTTTAGGTGTTGTGGGGTTTTTTTTTATTTTGATATTGATGATATTGTATGTTTTAAGATTATTTTCTATGTTTTTATTTTATCGCACATGTAATTTTCATTAATTTAATGAATTCATATTTCGCAAATTATTTTCTTTAATTTAATTAAAATATAAAGTTATAAATATAAATTTTACAGAAATAAAATTAATATTAAAAAAAAATTAAAAACAGAAAATAAGAAAAAACAAAAAAATGAAATTATAAATATAAATTTAATAAAAATGAAAACAGAAAAACAAAGAAAACAGAAAACCAAAAAATCTAAAAAGAATTAAAAAAAAAATAACGCTGCTACAGTGGCGCGCAAAATGTGGCGCGCCACTGTAGCAAAATGTGGATTTGGCGCAGGGTTTAACGCTGGGTTGGAGGGCACCCTGCGCCAAATCCAATCAAATGCTTCAAATTTGAAGCTTGATTGGAGATGCTCTAAAAGAGGTATAAGAACAAGGAGTACAACACTCACTTACTTACTCAATACAAAGAATATCCTCTCAAGATTGCCCGACGACCACACACTCAACTCTCACCGAAGAGTCTCTCACTTGTTGGCTCCATCCTAAATCTTCGAGCAGGATGTCTTATATAGACGCACCGACGTCTACAAAGTTACCTTTTTTAAAATTCTCCGCGGCTTCCTAACTTGGACACCTTCCAAAGTTAGATGTTACAACACCCAGTTGCAACATGGCCTACCTTACTGAACATGACTGAGTTCTAGCCAGATGCACCCGAATCTGCGACCTTCAACCTCCCGGTTCCTTCAGTCCGCCTCGTAGCAGTTAACTCGACTCGAGCTCCTCCTGCTTGCAGCTGCTTCCTTCCTCACATCACTTCAGAAGGTCTCCCTCTCCCGAGGGACGTGCCCACCAAGGCACACGCGACCATCTCACCGAAGATAGCCACCGAAGATCTCTCGATCTTCCTTTCCAAACTTGGCCCAAGTTTGGTCTTCCAAATGATCTTCGTTTGACTCATGGAAATATTATTACTAAACTTGATCTTGTCTTCATCCAAGTTTAGCCTTTAATATCTTTAAGCATGATCTTTAATCATCCATGCTTGGATCTTCAAATCTCTAATCATATCTTATGCAATATTCAATCAATCTCCTCATATGACTAGTCTCCATGAATAGTTCCGCCCATAGATAGCTTTTGAATCTTCCTTCAATATAGTAATGCCAAATATGGTCTTGATGATCTCCTTGGTATGTCTTTACCTTATTTAGTTTGTGTCTTCAAATAGCTTCATACCAAGTTTAACTTCTGTCTTCTAATAGCTTCACATAATCTTCATGATCTTGAACTCTTGCCAATAATAGAATATTCCTCTCTCTTCAAATAGATCTTTATAAAAAGGAGCTCTATCAAAGATATGAATTATCATCCCAGATCTTATCAAGGATAGATAATCACATCTAAAATAAAATTTGCCTTTCTAGAAAAGATCCTATAGTCTTGATGCACTTTCGAAAAATAGTTTATCATCACATGATTGTATTGAGAGAAATATCAATTAAATAAAATCTTTAATCTAGATCTTAATCAAATCTCCACCTTGATCTCCATTAAATCTCTACCTTGATCTTCATCAAATCTCTACCTTGATCTTCATTAAATGTCATGATAACATCTTTTGCCATATCATCATCCTAGTCATATTTTCCTTTGATGAGTCACCACATGCCATGTCATCATCCTCTTGCCATGTCACCACTTTGGCTTGTCATATAATGCCAATCCACGTCATCAGACTTAACATATTGTTTTTTGCAAATAAATTTTGTACAAATAATTAATTAACAACGTAGGCCAGGGGGGTCTTTTTTATCTTAAGCTATTATATAATTCTTTATACATATATTGGATTCTTTGATTCACTGAATAAGCAGTAAAAATTTGAAGTGCATGAATATAAATATGTAACTATTAAAAAAATATGGTATTATTATGATTTCTATACCGTTTCATTCATTTACTGCAATATAAAATCCACCTTATCACCATTTAATAAAAACATCTTATATAATAAAAATTAATTATACAAATAAAATAAAATTACTCGGAGCACTTCACACCCATAAAAAAACATGCAACTTAGAAAACTAACTAAAATAACAACACATCAAAGCTTACATTGAGTTAGCATTCAATATTTTGAAAATAGAATTTTAAAATAAATATTATGATGAAATCTAATTATAAAAAAAAACTCAACTAATTCTTAAATTAAATATAAATGATTGAAAAGTAACCCAAAGATTGTTTCTAGAGCAACATTAAATGTTTTCTGCAAACGGATGTTTTGCTTTGGTTTTGATTTTCTTTATTCTTGTTGATAGATTGCTAGAGTGTGTGGTCTCTTCGTGTACTTGATTTTATACATTTTGTTTTTTCCCCTTATTTTATTTGTTAATTTGATTTTATGGCTTTCCACTTTTATCTAATGGAATTGAATATAAGTAATTACTTTCTCTATTATCAATATTGTTGTTATATTGGTAATACATTGTTCACTCAATCTTGGTGTGAGTCTCTCGTGAAAAGGATTATATTCTCCATCTCCTCCAAAATTATATACTTAGGAAATTTACCATTATGGGGACTAATATATCATCTTAGGCACATATAACAGATTTTATTATTCTGTGTATTAGTTTGTCCTATATAATAAATCTTTCAGAGGTTGTTAAATCACCGCAATCGATGTATCTCCGCATTTGTATTTTTTATGGTATTTGTTGTTTTTGTAAAAAAGAAATTATGATTTATTTATTTTTATCAAATAAAAAAATTTATCAAACAATTATTTTTTAACTTGGGATTTAAGGTTTGTTCATGCTCAAGTCACATCTCAATGAAGGCACATGTTACACAGATACTCTGCTTAAAACAACATGACTTATCTACATACAAGAAAACAACATTATTTAATAGCCAACAAACCAAACCATTTGATTTATTCCATTATTAATTTCATGCACATTAGGAATGTATGTCATAAGGAACCAAGGTATAGTCTAATGATTCTCTACCATATTTATGTTCGCGAGGTCTCGAGTTTGAAACCTCTCAAGCACAATGCAAAAAAATAAAAAAGTGCTTGTCGCCAATTTGTCAAAAAAAAATGTATGTTATAAAAAAAATAACAAAAATAAATTAAAAATAAAAATAAAAGATTCTTTGAGATGAGAAGAAGAGAGGGATCCAAAAAACTTAATTTGCACAAATAATATTATTTTTTAATAAATTATTAATTATTAATTAAGATAAATAATAAATAAAATAAATAAGTCCATTCATGATATCACTTGCTTCTTATGAAAAATGTAAACTAATAACAAAAGTGCTTATTTTTATTTTTATTTTTGGCGGGAGAGAACTTTCATAAAATCTTACCGTCATACATTTATATTGAAAACTTCTCGTTATATATATATATATATATATATATATATAAACATAAATATAAATATAAATATATAGATATCCATACTTTATAAGTTCTTTTACAAATTATTTTTGAAGTTTTGTGAGCAATATGTTTAAAAATTTAAAGTACATAATTAAATAAATTTATTTAACTATCTTTTAGTTTATTAACATCGGATTTCTTTGCTCACATAGGGTGAGAGTGCAGGTGTATTAAGATAATAACTCACACCTACAAATGCTACTAAAGTGACTTGTTTACTTTGTTAAAAAGAAAAAAAAAAGTTTATATTGATTATTAATTTTGTTTAGGATTAGTCGACATGTATGAGCTTTTATAAGTATTATTTATATACTTTATCAGTTTGTGCAAATTTAATTATACTCTATTAACACATAACTAGGGCTGTAAACGAGCCGAGCCGAGCCGAGTATCACCAGGTTCGAGCTCGGCTCGAATATATTATTCGAAGGCTCGAGCTCGGCTCGCTAAAAATCTCAAGTAGCTCGAGCTCGGCTCGTTTAAGCTCGAGTTAGGATAATATATGTATAATGTAAGCAATTTAATATAGTTATATAATTATATACTTTTGTAATTAATATATAAATAATTTAATATTATATATATAAGCTCGTTTAGGCTCACGAGCCTTACGAGCTGAGTATGTTTGGGCTTGAGCTCGGCTCAATAACGTAAACGAGAAGCTCGAGCTCAGCTCAGCTCGTGAAAAATCGAATCGAATTCGAGCATTGACCGAGCCGATCTCGAGTAGCTCACAAGTAGCTTGGCTCATTTACACCCCTACCCATAATATAACTTTGGATTGCATATTTTTAGAAAACAAAGAAAATAATAAAATAAAATAAAATCAGGTTTTAAAAAAGTGCAACTATATTACCATAGTTTTTAGGTTGAAGCCCTCGTGTTTATATTATTATATTGTGAGGGTCCAATCAGTGTCATGCTTGGCTGGCCCGGCCCATGAAGAGCCTATTAATTTATAATAATAATAATAATAAACAGATAAATGCATAAAATAAATATTATATAATAAAACATAAATATAGGCTTTGAGTGTTTAACATATTAAATTGGCCAAAAAATAAAAATAAAAAATAAAAAAATTATTCTAAAACACATCTGTTATTAGGAACCAAGGCATAGCCTAATGGTTTCCTACCTTGCTTGTGTTTGGGAGGTTTCGAGCTCGAAACCTCTCAAGCATAATGCAAAAAAATAAAAAGGCGCTTGTCGCCCATTTGTAAAAAATAAATAAATAAATAAGCATATTTGTTATTAGATTTGTCTGCTAGTTAGCCTAACAGCCCGATAATTCCTTCGTCCTCCTCCAATTCAAAGGTCGAGGATTTGAATACTGCATGTGGTTTATCCATATTTAAAAAAAAATTAAAATTTTTTAATTAAATTTTTGTATTCTTGATGGGTAATTGATAAATAAAAATAAAATTTAATAGATATATAATATTCAAAGAATTAATCATCTATTAACGTTCCTAGATTTCAACAGTTTGATTTCGATCCAACGGTTCAGTACTGTTTTATAAATAGGATTACTATGCTTATGAATAGTTATAAAAAAACCAAAACTAATGAACCCAGTTAACCTTTGATTATGTCTCACTGTAGCATAATGTTTGGCATTGTGCTTACCTACGAACGTCCATAGCTGATATTTTATCTAATATTCAACTTCAAGAGTAGCATTGCATGATCTTGAGGCTCACCATGCACATAAAAAACTTAAAATTTAACCTCAAAATTATTTAGGTATACTATATAATTGGGCTTACCACACAATAAAAGTGATAAAGAGAATAAAAAAAAATTTGAAAGAACTAAATAAAATATTAAAAAATAGTCTCGCAATAATAATCTAGTGGTAAGACATTTGACTTTCATATGGAAGGTTAAGGTTCAATTCCCTCTCAATATATGGTGGAGACCTAATAATAATAATAATAATTATTATTATTAATAATATTATTTATAATAAATAATATTATTAATTATTATTATTATTATTATATATGAAAAAAAATATACATAATAATAGTTTATTTTCATCTTGAGTGGGAGGTGAAGATTCTGACTCAATAGCAGAAGTGAATTTTAGGGATGTTTGGTTACCTGCAAGTAGCTGTAATGTAACTGGTTTTACATGTAAAATGCTGTTTGATTTGCTGTAAAATGAGTTTTACGGAGGAGGAGGAGTTTGGAGGGGTGTTTCACCCCTCCAAACCCCTCATATCCCACCCCTCCAAATCAGGTCTTTTGGAGGGGTGGGATTATTAAAACAAATTTCAATGTTTAAATCTTTATGAAAATACCAAAATACCCTTAATCAATTTGAGAAATTATGATAATATCCTTTTTAAATCTAATTTCATAATAATAATAATAATTATTATTATTATTTGTCTTATTTTTTAAAGTGTCAATTGAAGATTCATAATAATATATATTTTTTTAAATAATAATAATATAAGAATGATAAACAAATATAAAAAATTGAGTTATACAAATAATATTATAACTAATATTAATCTTAATCTTAATATTAACAAAGTTTGTACAAAATAATCTTTTAGATATGTATAAAAAAGTATTATGATTAATTTCATATAATAGGACAAATTAGTAAAATACACATCAGATCTCTCTTCACTCCTCATCACCCCTTCTTCTAACCAAACAAAAATAAATAGATTACCCCTCCCCTCCACACCCATCCATTGAACCAAACATAAAATTTTTTCAAACCCTCCATACTCCTCCCCTTCTTACTCCCCTCACCCTCCTCCCCTCCCTCCCCCATTGAACCAAACGAAGCCTTACAGTTTGGGGGTGTTTGGTTACCCATAAGTAGGTGTGATGTAATTTGATTTACAGATAAATTCCCAACATTGGCTATTTGATTTACAGTGAAAGCATAGATGCTGTGAATTGAATTACAGTTTTTGGGGTGTTTTTCTTTGCATTTTTTTTTTTTTATAAAAGTTACCGCTCTTCACCCTCTCCTCAAACCCCTCCGGCACCGGCAACCAGATCATTCGCAACGCACCAAATGAATTGAGCTCCCCTTTGCTTCAGCGCCTTTGCCAATGCCAAGTCCTGTTCGATCCCCGATGTGAACTGGCTCATGAAGCAAAAGTAGACAATAGATCTCGCCAGATAATCATCCGGCCATGTTGATAACTCCTCTGGCATCGCATCAGCACCATTGAATCCAAGATGGATCGGGCCGACGGCGAAAACCCTAGAGAAAATCTCATCTAGTTCTTTAGATGAGACAAATAAACACCATCGATGGCGTCAAAGGTGTTGATGATGGCAGTGATCATCTCATCTTTTACGAATTTCCACTACGGTGAGTCAGAGCCAGCGAGGTAGCGGTAATAGAGAGAAGGGAGGTGAGAGAAAGGGAAGGAAAGGGAGATGGGGGAATGGGAGGGGAGAGGGAGGTCGATCCAAAGACGGTGAAGATGGAGATGAGGAGAGTGTTGGTGCTATAAAAGACGAGATGGGGAATGGTGATGTCGGTGGCGAGACGGTGAGTCCAAGGGGGGATGAAGTCGGAGATGATGGCGGTGGGGTGGTGAGATCGGGACCAGAGAAAGAGGTCCGGTTGGAATAACTAAAATAAATAAAATACATTTTAAATAGATAAAATCTATTTTATCTAATTTAAATAAATAACTAATTATTAGATTTAAATAATTAAATTCAAGGATATTAAATAACTAATTTATATAAATAAAATAGTTTTTAAATAGATAAAATCCATTAACTTAAATCTATTTAAATAAATAAAATACGTTAAAATTTAAATAATTTAAATAGATATAAAATGAAATATTAAAGAAAATTATAAAATTTGGAAAAAAATGGGTAATCTCATCTCACCACTTACTTTACATGGTGATTTTAACCCATAACTTACATCAAACTAAACACTTGAAAAATAAATGCAGCATTTTCATTTATAGTCAACCAAATAATCATGATGCAAGTTAAAATACAGTAATTTTAGAGTTGCAAGATGGGTCGAGCCCGTCAAGACTCGGGCCGCAGTCTGTGCCCGGCTTGCAATCGTGCTTGGGCCCAGACACTGACCCAGTCTGGGGGTCAGCCCACCTAAAGCCACTGGTGAGGGCTGGGCCGATGACCCACCTTTTTATTTTAAATTATAAATTCTTTAAAAAAATATTGTAAAAATTTGTAAAAAAATTATATAAAAATACTTTTAAAAAAATACTAAAAAAATTAAGGAAATTTTTAAGAAAAAAATCTAAATATCATAAAAATATAAGTTTCTTGATTGTAAAAAAATGTACAACACATAAAGACTATAGAAAAAAATAATTAAAAAAATATGCAAAAAAATTTAAATTTACATGAATACAAAAAAAGACAATTTTTTTTAAAAATTTAACATAATATTAGAAAAATAAAAATTACATTGAAAAAAATAGAGATAAACTAAAAAAATAAATTACAAATAGATATAGGGAAAAAAATTGCCATTTATTTAAAAAAACTATGAAAACAACTTAGAAAAATTACAAACTTGAAAACAATTTAGAAAATGACAAACTTCAAAAAAACAATTTTAGAAAAATTACAAACTTCAAACTTCATTTGATTAATCTATTTCTTCATCAACACGGGTTGAAGTTGAACGCTCGGATGGTGTAAGGCCCTCTCCGGTATCACTACCTCCTTCATGTATTTGTTGTTCTTGTAACCTATCTTCTGCTTCTAACCAATCCTTCAGACATATGCACATTTTGCATCTGTTTCTTGGATCATCGCGGCTCCTCTTATCATCGAGTACCCTTTTTCCTCGCACTAAAAACAAGACTCGACACTCATCGTAGACATCGGTGGAGTTAGTAGATCACGTGCCATGGCGGCTAGCACGGGATAGTTATGTTCTTGTTTTTTTCCACCATGAGAAAAATATTAAAGTTATTAATTTCTTCGGTAGTAAGAAAAATCATTAAAATTATTATTTTAAAAAAAGATTTAATTCATGCAAAGAACTAGTGCTAGAAGAAGAAGAAGAAGAAGCACTTGTAGATTTTTCTTCTAATCATATTTATAAGATCGGGCCGGAGATTTAGTTTTTGGAAAGTGAAGAAGAATTTTTCAAAAATCTCCGGCAAAAAGTAGAAGCTCAGTCGATTTCCATATGTATGGTTATATTCATTATACATATCATGAAGCAAAGAGCGATATTCATCTTTGAAAATTGAATGATCAAGTCCCATGTTTTCATCATAAGAATCAAGCATACAAAAAAGTACCATCAATTTTAAAACGTGGATCAAGAAACATAGATAAAAGCGGGAAGAGGGTTGATTTTTGCAAAAATATTTTTTTAAATTTTAATTCCATAGGAGCAACAATGGGAGCAAAAATTAGGATCACATCTATATTTTTGCAAAAAAATTTCACTAATGTAATATAAATGAGAAATAGTCATAAAAAGTAGTAGGATAATAAATACCGGAAAAAATTAGTTCTGGAATTAAAAAAATTTCCAAAAAAACTCCTTTATCATATAGCAAACTTCCCAATCATAATTAGTAATTCCAAGGTCGGGAAAAAAACTCACGGCAATACATTGTAAAAAAATATCTTTTGTAATCATAAGCACAATTCAACATATTATACGTTGAATTCCACCTATGAGGAACATCGGAAATAAATTTTTTTATATTTTTTTCCCCATTTGCCTACAAAAATCTTTTTGAATTCATGCCTTCGTGAAGAAGCTTTTGTTGCATATAAGATAGCTCCTCTAACTTTACGAATATGAGGATCAATAATTTTTTTAAACCATCTCTAACACATAAATTTAATATATGGCATATACAACGAACATGAAAAAAATTTCGGAAAAACATAGGGCTCTAAATGCAATTGTAACATATCAACGGCACAATTATTTGCCGAAGCATTGTCAAGAGTGATTGAAAATACAAATTTCTCAATTTTGTACTCATTAATAGTACGCATGATGTAACCGGCAATATTACATGCGGTATGTTGGTATTCTAACTCAATAAAAACTCAAAATACGTTTTTGCAAAGTCCAATTATTATCAATATAATGAGCGGTAACACAAAGATAATCGGAATTATTTTGAGAAGACCAAATATCGGAAGTAAAAAGAAATTTTTAAATAAACCTTTAGACATTTCGAAATTAATTTTTTTTCTTTATATTCTTCATAAATAATAAGACAATACTTTCTCATAGTAGTCCTTGAAACGGATTTAAAAATTCGGATTAAAAACCCTTAACTTGCATTTTTATAACTGCGAGATTTTCAACAAGATAAAAAGGTTGTTCATTTTGAACAATAAATTTTGCAATCCATTTTCTTGCATTTTCATTGGAAAAAACAAAAGTTCCACCCGAAGTTTGACAAGAAAAATCTTTTTTGCATTTTTTACAAATGGCACGAGTCCCTTTGTTTGGAATTTCAACAATATTATAAAATTGCCATACACCCGAAGTTCTTTTTCTTGTGCTTGTTTGAGGCTTGTTACTAGATGCTCCCATATTAGGGGATTCAGTAACAGGCTCAGGCTCAGGTTGTGAATCATCAAAATTTTCGGAGTTGTTTTCATTAAAAAAAAATGGTGTATCGAAAGGAAAATTGGGAGAGCCGGCCATTATAAAAAATAAAAAAAAGGGTTTAGGGTTACCTCAACCTTGATGATGTAAATTTAATTCATGGATTTCTTGAAAATTCCGAATTGATGAATTGATGAAAAGGTGGGGAAATTGCCGGATTGATGAAACACTTGAGCCGAATTTGACAAACTTCAAATCTTGAACTTGAAGAGATTGAGAACTAAGAGAGCTTGGAGACTTCAATGATTGAGAGATTAGAACAAGAATGAGTAATTTGGTGTGGAGAAATATGTAAGTGTTTGAGGGTATTTATAGGTTTTTTAAAATCTTCTAATTCCCAAAATACCCTTGTGAACTAGCCGTTTATTGTTGGTAAAAGGGTAAAAAAGTAATTACATTTTAAAGTCTAAAATAGCCTTAAAAACTAGCCGTTTTATAGTTGTTAAAGGGGATACAATAGTCATTTTCCAATATTTAAATTAATTAAGAAAAAAAAAATTGGCGGGCCTGCCGGGCCGGCCCGCAACGGTAACGTGTGGCGGGCCGTGCTGGGGCCGGCCCGCGTGCTCGAGCCAAGACGGCCCATGGCGGCTCGCGGGCTACCAGTGGCATGGCCCGGCAGTCTCATGGTAGCCGACTGCGGGCCGTGCACGACTCAAACTGCTTCGGGTCGTGTCGGGGCTCGGGCTGGCACGACCCAGTTTGCACCTCTAAGTAATTTGAAATACAGATAACCAAACAACCCTTTTATGGTATTTTTTGCATTATTTTGACTTATAGTAAAATTTGTTGTAAGTTGAAATGCAGTAATATAAGTGATATCCACTCACCATCATATTCATCTCATATTTAATCATAAAAATATTTTTATAATTAAATTTAAATACAATTTACTTTATTATATATTTTATGTAATAAAATTAAATAAAATTAAATAAATTTATAAAGTAATATTTATATAATTATATACTTTTACGGCAAAATATTTTTTTACGTGAAAATATTATTTTATTTTTAAAAATTAATTATAAAACTTTTTAAGCAATAAAGTTAAATAAATATTATATTTTTATAACGTAAATATTTATAAAATTAATTAATTTCTATGATAAAATATTTTTATAATTGAAAATATTATACAAATAATTAATAGAGTAAGTTTTTTAAATTTTAATTATAATTTTTTCAAGTAATAAAATTAAAAAAATTATTAAATATTTTAAATTTAATAAATAATTTATTAATTTAATCAATTATTTTTACTTAAATTAATTTTTATGAAGAGTATTAAATAATTAATAATGTTAATAATAGATAATTGGGTAATCTCACCATCCACTTATATGGTAACTATAGTTTTAAATTTATATCAAACCAAACAAATAAAAATAAATGCAGCATTTTCAGTTACAGTAAACCAAACAACATTGATGTAAGTTGAAATACAATATTTTCACTTACAGTATAATTTCATTTACATGTGATTTCACTTACAGACAATCAAACAACCCCTTAAAGAATACAATGACACATTTTCTTTGACTAAATAAAATATAAAACCTTTAAAAAATCTATGTACCTTCATAAAATAATTTAAATAATAAAGAAGAATATTTTTGTAGTTTTATCATTTAATTTTAAAATAAATTAAAATTCACAGATGGAAAATTCAACTCTAAGGCTATGTTTGATTACAACATGAAAAATGGGTGGAAAAAAAAATTTTCAATCATATATTTTTCAATGGAAAAATTTTTACATGGAAAACAAAAAATGGTTGTTTGATTGGCATTATTTTCTAGCTATAAAATCAAGAATTTTCTATGAAAAATTCTTATTTTGTTGTTTGATTGCTATCATTTTCCATGGAAAAAAAATCTCATTTGTTGGTTGATTGCATCAATTTTCCCTTGAAAAAATTACATTTTTCATGAAATTTTTTTTTATATTATCCAAGGAAATTATATTTTTGGCTACCTATAATGCTATTAATTTTAATCAACCATTTTTTCTATTTTGTGATCATCCCAAAAAAAATTATTTCTGCATTACTGACTTAAAAAATCATCATATTAAATCATTCAAATAACATAACTCATGTATATTCCTCAAAAAGTTTATATAGTGAACCACAAAATTCAAAATTGTTTTGGCATATATGTCTATTATCTCAAAGTACTACAAATAAAAAAAATTCAAAGTACACATATTTCTTCCATTGAAGCAAAACCACAATCCAAGACATGGATCACTTGCCGAGCTTGTGATTAACCCAAGCATGCACAAACGCTTCATCATTAATCTCAAAGAAGAAAAGAGCCTCTTTTTCATCATGCACACATATTTGCGTGAGAGCCATAACATTATCATTCGTAAGACCCAATTCTCGAACTTTCTCTAGGATAACTTGCACATTGATGTGACTTTGACTTGCTTGTTTCTTGAACGCATTGGCCATTTTTTGTGACGATTGAGCAATAATTGTGAGAGCCGAGGTGGCATCATCCATAGGTTTTTTGACGTTTACGTTTAGCTCTTGGACCTCTCTTTTCCGCTATTTCATTAGGTGCATTGGTTGTGCTTGAGTGACTTGGGTGTGCTTCCTCCATCTCATTTTCATACCCTAAACCAACTCCCATCGAGTTGTTGATTCCGTCTTCATTCATTTATATAAAGTCATTCCCCATGACAGCTTGATCTCCCATTGCATTATCATTGCCGAAAATTCTGTTATGATAATGTTGCCTCATATAATTATAGATCAATGAGGCTTGCATGACTATTATCCAAAACATTACCCAAAGTTGATTTTCAATTGGTGCTCTCGGCATTCAATAACCTATGTAAATTATTAAATAAAGATGAATAAATAATGTCTTTGTTAGTTCCGCCGGTGTGGTTTGTAAGTTTTAGGGAACACTCAATCACTCATAGAAATCTCACACAAACCAACAAAGAAAGAGCACACAAACAAACACAAGGAGACACACAACGTTGGTAACCCAGTTCGGCGTCCACTCGCCTACGTCTGGGGGGCCAAGCCCGGAGATAAACAATCCACTAATAGAGGTAAAAATAGATGAGTACAAACACTTGTCACTCACACTCTCAACAATAAAGATCACTACCCTCTCTAGATTGTCTGGTGCTCACACACTCTCCTCCAAGAGTCACTTAAGAGTCACACTTACAATCTACGAGCAAGGTAGCTTATATAGACGCCTCAACGTCCCAAATATAGCACATATCTCTTTGGAATCTCCGCGGCTACTAATTTAAAAGCCTTCCGAAATTAGCTGTTGCAACTCCTGTTGTAACATAAGTTGCAACATGGCTCTGACTGCCGACTTGACTGAGTTCTGGTTACGTTGCGGACGACCTTAAGACCCATCAACCTCCCGGTCATGCTTAGTCCGAGTCGATGCAGCCAAATCTCCCGATCCCGACTGCCGGCAACTAGCCTACCTCCTCAGTTCCTCATCACGCAGTCCCCTCGCAAGGGGCGCACGTCCTTGTGCGTCTTCATGAAACTTGCCAAACATAGTCTTCAATCCACCTAAATTTGGTCTTCAAAGATTCTCCAAACTTGATCTTCAATTCACCCAAATTTGGTCCTCAAATCTTGCCTTTAATAGACTTCAATCAATCTTCATCAAGGATTCTTCAAATCATATCTTCAATTAGTCTTCATTCACACCATGAATAGATCTTTCTTTAATTAAGCTCCACCATATTTAGTCTTCAATCATATCTCTCTAAGTATGGTCTTGATATGATCTTGTCTTCAAAATTTAATGCATTGCCAAAAATAACTCCACCAAGATCTTTAAAATAGCTTCACCATGATCTTCAAGATATTTGCCTCCATGTTATAGACTTACTAAAAATAGCTCCACCAAGATATTCAAGATGTTTGCCTTGCACTCCAAGTCTACTTGCCATGGCACCAAGCTTTCCATGTCATGAATTATGCCTTGTTACCATGGTTGCCACGTCATCTGCCTTGGTGTCAAATCATGCCAATTTAAATAGTGCGGTTGCACTAACAGTCTTAATTAAATAATTTGCTACCCTAAGTATCCATGTCATGAACATTATCCATATATAACATAATTTACTAGATGTCATTTGGCATAAGCAGCAAATAATGTTATGATGTCAATTTGGTTAGGTGTATGCATAAACTAACATCACCAGTGCCCGGTTAGAGGGTAAGGCGGCGAAAAAAAAATTCAACTAATAAAATTTTTATTTTTTATTTTTAATTTTGTTCATATGTTAATTTATAGTTTAGTTTAGTTTATAAAAATCAGATGTCAAATAATAAATTTTTACAAAAATCCTACTAAAAATATAATTTTATATATTATATAACTTAATTTGTAAAAATCAAAAACTAAAATTTGGATTTTTTTTAAATATACTCAAATATCAATTGATCAAATAATAATTTTTGTAAATATTTAAAAAAATATTATGTTTTAGATTATCGGTATTAATTTGTTAAAAAATTGATTTTTTTAAATAAAATAAAAAATCCAAAAGAGAAATAGAGATATTTTAAAAATTAAAAATAAAACCAAAAGAAAGAAGGAGAACAATAAAAACCGAGAGAGATAAAAATATAAAAAGAAAGATATCTAATTTTTAAAAAATTTGATTTTTTTTAAATATAATAAAAACCCCTAAAAAAAAGATAGAGATATTTTTAAAAATTTAAAATTTAAAACCAAAAGAGAGGGGTGAAAAAAACCCAATATATATATATATATATATATATATATATATATATAGAGAGAGAGAGAGAGAGAGAGAGAGAGAGAGAAGAGCATGAAAAGGGGGGAGGAGGATCGCCTACCACAGGGGGCAGCCTCCCCCCTCTACCTCTGGCCTTGCCAGTTTGTTGTATTAATTTGATTATTTTAATAAATAAACATCCAATGTTATATTATACAAGAAAAGAAGCCGGCGGATTAGATCTATTATGCTTAATTAATCAATACAATTGTTAACAAGTTACTACTCATTAGTAATCTAATTATCAGAGTATTTATTTATTTATTTAATAATATTTGTTACGACTTCCATCTCCAATAAAATACAAACTTTCATATAGTAGATATATCAGCAAATAGAACATCAATTCCTCGAAGATATGAACAAAGATTGAAAATTCATGGTCATATGCGCAAAATAAATAAAACCCTAAATCAGACATCCACATGGATTTATAAAAAAGGGGGGGAAAAAGGTCAAAAGATCCGACCTTGTCATTAAGAGCAGTGAAGATGATGGTTCCTCGATGACGAGACACTCGGCCATGCAGGTCTTACGGAGTTGGGAGGTAGCGGGACGGATCTTTCGACGGTAATGGCTTGGAGCTTATATAAAATTTATTTTTTCAAATTGCCCCTCAATTTATTTTTTTTAAATAGCCTCCTCAATTTTCCAAGAAAAAGTTTTGTTTGGGTTAGGAGATGAAAATTTTTCCACAAATTTAAGAAAAAAGTAGTCACGTGACTAACTTTGTGGAAAAGTTTTCTATGGAAAATTTTTGCAATCAAATAGCCCATTTGATTGAAAATTCTTTGATTGAAAAAATTTCTATAGAAAAAAATGACCAATCAAACACAACCTAAATCTTGGTTAAAAGCAAAATAGATAAATAAATAAAATATAATTATAAGTTTTTGAACTTTAAAAGTTGAAAAGTACATATATAGACTAAGTCAAATTACTTAAAAAATCATATTGCTACAATTGTCCTATTATAGTTTTTCTTATATTTTATTCAAAACTTTTTATTTAATCACTTTTATGTTTTAGTATTTACAAAGGCCCACAATTTCGTACTTAAAAAAAACATTTTTTTTTCACTTTCATTTCACTTGGAAACAATAAATACTCAAATTTGAAATTTCATAATATTTCTATGTTAAGCGAACCACCATCTAGATAGTATTAATAATTAAAAAAATTAATTGCATTTATTTATTTACATAATAAATATTTATGTGACATTTTAAAACCAAAATATGCTAACTAGTTTTAAAAGTTATTTAATTGTAAGATTAAAGTTTCCATTATATGTCTATATATAATCTTACTCTAAAAACAATAAAATTATAGAAACCTCATGCGAATCAATAGAATTTACCTCATAAATTTATTAAATTTAATGACTTTCATAATTTCATTTTTTTTTTTCACCAAAAAAAATAAAGGTAATATTATAAAGTAAGAAATTGAAAATATCATTCAAACTGTGGCAACCTATATTCTTACCCGGCCTTTAATTAGAATTGATAGGTTAAAAATTATAGATCATAAATCAAATTTTAATTATTTTCATATTTTAGATGATTGCAGGTTCATGACTTCTATTAGGGGCAAGCCCCTAATATTAATTACCCCAAATAATATCGTGGGAACCTCCAATTAAGAAACAAGTGTGAATGAGAAATGATTGAGCAAATATAACATTAATTTTTTCTATTGATCTCAAAGAGTATATGAGTACATAATCATGAGCGAGAATACAAAAGTATTAATCGAACTATTTTTTTATCATGCTCTTCAAACTCTTTTTTTTTATTTTTTTATTTGCATGACTTAGCTGACCCTCTTGACTCTTTTGCTAAAAGCATGTTGGAAACCCCTTTTAGTTCGGTGATTGTAGTAGCCTTCTTCGATTTTTTGATGTGTGTTTGCATCTTGACACATCGCATAACTCTCAAGCCGCGGTCGCTCTACATTTATGAGTTGCTTATTTAATCATCTTTAGTTTTTTTATTGCTGAAGACTTTTGTGCTTTGTGCTTGTGAAATCTTCAGTTCTCTGACTTGTGGAACTTCTTAGGTCTTTGACTTCTTCACGTCTTGGGACTTCAAAGTTATATTTGACATTGGTTCGAAATGTTTAGGTCTTAACTCTTTCATGCTTTTGAGCCTTGACCATCATATCTTCAAGCCGTGACCTTCAACATGATTAGGTCGTTAACTTGACAATTTTGATTTGATTTTCTTTTACAATGAATCTCAAGATGGAATGATAACCTTGATCTTTATTGACTAAGTCATCAAAAGATTTCTCCAGTTCATTCTCGTGAATGCCTAACATTGAATCTCATAGGAAATTTTTTTGTAGATTTTATCAAAAGTTCTCATCACCCCTGGGAAACATAGGACATCAAAGTGGCTTTGACGAGAAAAACTTTAATTGATTTCCATCATCCCTGTGAACATCAAGCATTGGACCTAACAATGGGTTCGCAAGGATCACTTCAAATATTTTCATTATTCATGTGAGTGTCGAACAAGAGACCTTACAGTGAGTAGAAAAATTTTATCAATTCACCCCCACGAGTGTCAAAGACCCCATGTTAGGCTTCAAAAGAAATTTTCATAATTTTTCTTATCTTCTATTCACCCCCAAGAGTATCAAAACTTCATGGTAGGCTTTCAAAGAAATTTTCATAATTTTTTCTTTTCATATCTCCTATTCAACCCCAAGAATGTTAAGATCTCAAGGTAGGCTTCCAAGGAAGTTTTCATAATTTTTCTTTTTCTTATCTCCTATTCACCCCAAGAGTGTTAAAATCTCAAGGTAGGCTTCTAAGGAAATTTTTATAATTTTTGTTTTCTTATCTCCTATTCACCCTAAGAGTGTCAAGACCTTAAGGTAGGCTTCCAAGGAAATTTTCATAATTTTTCTTATTTTTTTAAGAAATTTTATAAAATTTTCTCTTTACCGCCAAGAGTGTAAAGACCTCAAGATAGATTTTAAGAAATTTTATAAAAATTTCTCTACCCCTAAGAGTGTCAAGACCTCAAGGTAGGTTTCAAGAATTTTTTATAAAATTTTCTCTCGGCCCCCAAGAGTGTTTAGATCTCAAGATAGGTTTCAAGAAATTTTCTAAAATTTTATCTCTACCCCCAAAAGTGTTATGACCTCGAGATAGGTTTCAAAGTTTTTTTTTTTAAATTTTCTCTCTGCCCCTAAGAGTGTCAAGACCTCAAGGTAGGTTTTAAGAAATTTTATAAAAATTTCTCTTTACCCCCAAGAGTGTCAAGACCTCAAGGTAAATTTCAAGAATTTTTTTTTTAAAATTTTCTCTCTACCCCCAAGAGTGTCAAGACCTCAAGGTAGGTTTCAAAAAAGTGCTCATAAAATTTTCCAAGAGGAGTTCTTGCCAAAATTACAAAAATGACCCTCATAAATAAACTCATCATTTATGCTTTTTTTCACCTCATTGACAGCATCCACACTGTAGGGCTTCACAAGATGCAAGTGGCCAGCCTTTCTCATTATATCCATAACACGTGTATGATCCACTTAAAGGACAAGCACATTAAGAAGATAATTGATAAGATCATGATGCTCCTACAAATAGAAATGCACTGCCTTGTAATAAAGTTCTACGTTTGAAACTTTGACGGCAACATCTTTGAACTGCCTGTGATCCCATGCATCACATGAATGGTTCATAATTGTGGTGGTAGAATCATCGAATTCATCATACTGAATATATAGATAAGTAAGTTCCTTCTAGTGTTGTTTTTTATCACGAACATGAATAAGCTTGGGAATGTTGAGACGAATAGAGAAGAGTTTGATATGCTCCATAAGCTTCCTTGGCCGATCTCTGGGTATACAAGATTCCTAACTCTGTGACATATGAGCAAGGTCCAGACCTAGCCCACTCTCCATATATAAGAGAGATTAGTTCATTAAAGCATCCTTTGTTATGGTACTATTCATTGACCTCTTCCAAGTCATCCACCTGTATGATGATGTTCAGCCCACAGATCTGCGCCAAACGGAACTCTTCATCATCAACACAATCAAAACGAAACTCCTCCCATATCTTTGAGTTGTTTGCTTTAGGAGAAGCACCAACAACACCCTAGAACTGTTTTAGCTTAACGAGCGTGCTAGCAAGCTTGGCCCAGTTGGATATGAAGGCAAATATAATCTTAGCAGTTTCATATATAGTTCATCATCATATAATCAATCACTTACATTTTGGAGATTAGCAACATTAGGCATCAAAATGAACTCTTCAATGTCACTCAACCTATCTATCTTTAAGTATGCAGAGATAAGTTCACCATCAACCTTTGGCTCCTTTATCTTTATTTCGTTTTAGCATCAGTTAACACCTCACTAGGTCATGATACATATTAGCATCCTTGTTCCTCTTTTCTTCCTAACTTTCTCGAAAAGACCTAATAGGAAATGATGATCCCGAAAGAAACCTCAGATCACCGTAGAAGCTCCACCTCCAATCTCCTTTGCTCTTCTTCTTTCATCACTAGATATCTCATCTATGTCTCAAGAACCAAGTCCCATTCTCCAAGCATCCTCTCAGTTTTCTCCCTCTCCAACTGGGTCCCATCTTTTCTCCTCGGTGCAAACCGGAGCTCCTCCGTAAGTGACATATCCATCCATCCAAAGAACGCCGAGTGGTTCTTTTTGCTTATATCGCCACTGATCTTCTTCGAGAACTAGATCGACATTTTCTCCGTATGCAAATGATTCACCGAAGAGCTAAGAGGTCGTATTGCGGTCTCCGACGAGGTCTCAGGGTTCTGGCCACTGGAGAATTCATTTCACACAAAGAGAGAGGAAAAAGGGAGGAGAGAGAGAGAGACATAGAGAAAAGGCATGCTTGCATACGTGTGGCTTTTGGGTGATCTTTTCTTCAAATTTTCCGTCTCATTCCCCAAAAAGAACTAAGGCTTCTTTTTCCTCTCCTCTTCGTCTTCTTCTCTCTCTTTTCTTTTTAAACTAACCTCTATTTTTTTTTTCCTTTTCTCTCCACTCTTTTTGTTCCACCTATCCTCAACTCCCCGTTTGGGAGATTTTATTTCCAAAATTTTAATTTAAATTTTTGTTTGAAATTTGAATTTCAAACCCTTTGTTTTTTTTAAAATTTATTTTAAATCAATATATGTTTATATTCATGTATTCTCTCTATATATTTTTTTTATATATTTTTTATTTACTTATTCCCCTATTCCTAATAGGATAATTAATAGCCCCATTCTTTCTTTCTTAACTCTTCCCCTTCTCCTACTCTTATTTATGCTATGTTTGGATTGAGGGCCGGTGAAGGAAAGTAAAGTAAAGCGAGGGTTTTAGAGGGTCAGAGTCGGCCCTTCCCTCATTTGGATAGATATTTTTAATTTCATAAAGGAAAAGAAGAGTTAACTTTGGCCCTCTGAAACCTCAAAACCCCACTTTTTCTGAACCCCCGATATGGGGTGCTAGAAGGGAGAACCTCCTAAAAATTTTAATTTTTTTTTAAAAAGACTTTGATACCCTTCATTTTTTAAATTAATTATATAATGCCATTTCATAAGTTTTTTCTTTTATTTTTTTAAATCTAATTTTATTTTAATCAAGCATTCACATGACACTCATCACATATCTTTATTTTTATGTATTTTTATTTGCTTATTTGTTTGTTTATGTTGTGTTTTTTATATGTTAATTCATTCTTAGAAAAATTTATCTCAATAGAATTCTTTAATATCCAAAATTTATTCAAAGTACAAATAAAATTAAAATTTTTCTTTGAGTGAGAAAAAAACTAATAATTATCTAATTCAACATAATTATTATGCTATGAATTAAAATATTATAATAGATTTACTAACAATATGATAAAATGATTTTGTGATGATTCAATAGAGTTGTAGGAGAAATTGATCTTTAAATAATGTATGATATACTTCTAAAGAAAAAATAGATGATGGTATTTGAGAAGAGGCAAAATTAAAGTATAAAAATCAAAATCAAAATAATAATGATAATTATAATAAATTTAATATTTATAAAAAAAAACTATGTTTAAAGTGTGAATTTATTTGAGATATTCATAATGCATGTAATTAAATAGAAATAAATAATATTTTATTTAATAATAAGGGTATAATTGGTAAATCACTATTATTATATATCCTTTTATTTCCTTTTTTTTATAAAATTTACCTATCTAAAAAAGTTTAAACATATCCATTCATTTTCTTTATTTTTCCTTACTTTTTTTCTATTTTTGAATCCAAACATTATGTTAAAGTGAGAAGATAGAGTTTATTATTTCTATTTTTTTTTACTTATTTTTTTGTTTTACTTTAAATCAAAATAGAATATTAAGTTCCTGATGGAACTATGAATTTTCTATCTAAACACAAACGAAGTGCAATAACATTAAGATAAAAAAATAATAATTTATCATAGAATTGATATAAATAAATTGCCAGAATAATTTTTTAAAATTTATAAATTATTTAGAAGACTTTCCTTTTTCTAAAAAAAAATTAATTAATTAGTTAATAATAATAATAATAATAATAATAATAATAATAATAATTTTCCCAGAGAAGCAAAGGTGCTCGCTTTGTAGCTCTCTCCCCAACGTTGCCTTCCGTTGGCGGCTTCCAAGCGGAACCATCCCAAAACCCTAACCCTAACCCTAACCCTAACCCTAATCGTAAATCGAAGGGAGGAAGAGCAAGTATGGCAGACGTTTCTGAGAAGGAGAAGGGCTCGCCAAAGCTCCCAATCCCCGGGCACCGCAATATCCTGATCACCAGCGCGCTCCCCTATGTTAACAACGTTCCCCATCTCGGGAACATCATCGGATGTGATTCTCATCGATTTCTTTTTGTTTTTTTGTTAATATTTTGTGGTGATTTGTGGTTTTTTTATTATTATTATTATTTTTGAATCTGATTCTGTGTGGATTGTGGTTTTGAAGGTGTTCTTAGTGCGGACGTGTTTGCTCGTTTTTGCCGATTGAGGGGATACAATGTGATATACATCTGTGGCACGGATGAGTATGGGACGGCGACGGAGACGAAGGCCATGGAGGAGAACTGTACCCCTAAGGAGATTTGTGATAAGTTAGTAATCTGAGTCTTTTTGGTCTCTGTTTGTATTAGTTGTTATATATATATGTTTTATTGGTGTTTGCTGAATTAGGTGTTAAAAATTTAGTATCTTTGTTTTGATTGATTCGAGAACTTTAATTGGTTTATTGGTTTTGAAGGCCTTCATTACTGGAATTCAATTATTGGGAGTTTGAAATTTTATTTGTTTCTATGAAACTTAGATAGGAGTCATCCGGGTGATATATGATCTGTTGATGTTTGGTGAATTAGGTGTTAAAAATTTAGTACTTTTGTTTAGATTGATGCCAGCACTTTAATTTGGGTATTGATTTCTGCGGCTTTCATTATTGGAATTTAATGACTTGGAGTTTGAAATTTTATTTGCCATGGGACTCTAATGTGCTTCTTGTTCAATCTATATAATATTTTTTCTTGATACTTTGCCTGATAACTAGAATTAATTCATGCTCCTTGTGGTGCATTCTCGTTGTTTTATATCTCCTGATTTCTAGTTGAATTTGTTTTGCATTATATATCCTGATTTCTGGTTGAATTTGTTTTATTTTGGTTTTGGATTGAAAAACAGAAATATTTTATTTATTGTGTATACTTTTTTTGAAGTAGACTTACACCTGCATCATTATTTGCATGGATAGATACCATGCAATTCACAAGGAAGTGTACAAATGGTTTGGCATAAGCTTTGACGAGTTTGGTCGCACATCCTCTCCGCAACAGACAGAAGTTTGCCAACAAATTTTCCACACGCTGATGGAAAACGGATGGCTTTCAGAAAATACAATGCAGCAGGTATGTGGTCAGCATTGGTTTTAGTTATTGATTATAGTTTGGGATAATGCTCTTTGCTGTGCAGTTTGTGGTTGGTGCACCTACACATTTGTATCCATGTGTTGTTTATTTCATTCTGTTTATCTACATAATGTCTATAATAAAATTGTGATGCAGCTTTTTTGTGATACATGCAAACGATTCTTGGCTGATCGGCTTGTTGAGGGGACATGCCCTACATTGAATTGCAATTATGAATCTGCACGGGGTGACCAATGCGAAAAATGTGGAAAATTGTTGAACCCAACTGAACTGCTAGATCCTAAGTGCAAGGTAAGTCTTATTTAAAGCTTGGATCCCTCTAATCCACTTGCAGGAAGGACACTAGAATGCGTTTCAGTTGATTGAAATTGTATTTTTTTGTTTAACTTTTTTTTTTTGGCAACTTGACACTTAGGTTTGCAAAAATACTCCACGAATTCGAGATACGGACCACTTGTTTCTAGAGCTCCCTTTGCTGAGGGAGAAGTTGGAGAGTTATATCAATAGTATGTCAGTGGCTGGATCTTGGAGTCAAAATGCTATCCAAGCTACAAAAGCATGGTTAAAGGAAGGATTGAAACCTCGATGTATAACAAGGGATCTTAAATGGGGAGTTCCTGTCCCCCATGAGAAGTATAAAGATAAGGTAGTAAATTCAGATTCTGAAGTTATAGAATTAGACTGCAACCTAGAAAGTATTGTTACAAGTTATTCCATAAATTTGTTGGTATATGAAAATCAATCTTAACCAATGGTATTTTCTATGAAGGTTTTTTATGTTTGGTTTGATGCCCCAATTGGTTATGTCTCGATCACTGCATGTTACACTGCTGATTGGGAAAGGTGGTGGAAGGATCCCGAAAATGTGGAGCTGTATCAATTTATGGGCAAGGATAATGTACCCTTCCACACTGTAAGATTGGTTCCTGTGCTCTGTTTGTAACTGCTTTTGCCATAACTAACTAATTCTATTTCTAGGCTTTCTTTTATGACCTCGTGAAAGTATCAAATTTTGTTTGTTAAGTGCCTCGGAACCTGTTAGTGCTGTGGTTATTTATGTTCCTTCTGAGCTTAAAAAAATTATTTTTGACTCTATAATACTCTCTAGTTTATATCCTCTTGTGGTCATTCTATTCTCTGTTTACTAGTATGCTTTTTTTCACAAGGGATATATTATGTTCATTGTTATTGGCATGTTTTAATGCTTAGATTCTTAATATTACGTTCAGGTTATGTTTCCTTCTACTCTTCTTGGAACTGGTGAAAATTGGACAATGATGAAGACTATAAGTGTAACTGAGTATTTAAACTATGAATCAGGTATGACAAACCATAGCCATATGTTTCTCTTGTTATTGGTTTTCTTGGCAGTATTGCACCGTATATTTTTTATTATTACACCGTGCTGGGTTTTAATTATCTGTTAGGTAAAGTGAAAATAATTCTATTAATAATGATAATAAAATTCCTACTGCCAAACAAGCCTGAAACTTCATAAGGTAATTATCAGCATTTTCTATGCCTAGTTGAATTCTGTTTATCATGTCGTGCCTGACCAGAACTATGAAGTGTGACTATAATTATTAGAAAATATTTTACCACCTGGCTTGTATATCTTGGCTATTTGGGAATGTGTTTTTCATAAGTATTGCAATTTCTATGCCAAGATAGGGAGCTTTTTGAAAATGGGCAGGTAATTTTTTACCATGAGAGCACTGGCAAACATCATAGAATGAGTGTAGCATATGTTAATGCGTCTTACTTTAGGCCACTCCACTATTTGGTTTACTCCATCCATCATTGTGAATCTATCTCCATAAATGCTTAAGAAGATTGGAAACTACTCATAGTTTTCGGGCCTTAACGAAATTTCGATGGAGATGTAATTTCCAAAAAACTGCCTGTATCCCATTTACATGTATTGGAAATTTTTATTGGTGTAATTTTTGCAATTATTGCTCCAGTACTATTGTTTTTTAAATATTCAAGGGGATTCTCTTAATCTCTCCCGTGAGTCGCAATTGATCATTCTTGAAGTGGTTCTCTTATCAAAGTTTAGTTTAATGCTTCTTTAGTATTTAAATTTGATTTTTCTTTCCTTGTCCAAGGAAAGTTGGAATGAAAGGACTCCTTCACCATGTAAAGGTATCTGGGGATTAATTTTTGGGTATCTAACCCAAGACTGACCACATAAAGTACCGTGAATTGGCTATTGGCTTGTTTAATTGTTGAATAATGCCAAGGCAATTATAGACCTGAACTCAAGCTTTTAATGAGGACCTAAGTTTGACCACTGCAGGTGTCAGTGATGCTTGTGAGTCAAACTCTTTGTATTGCAGTGGCGCACGTGTTGACAATGCTGAAAAAACCTCTGTTGTTTGTGCATCATAGTTTATTTTGGAAATCTACTTTTCATGCGCCATATAACCTAAAGAAAATATCTTGTCAAATTTTTGGCAATGGCCACAAGTTATTCTTCAATCATTATCTTGAATTATACTTTTTCCATCTGCCCTTTTGGCATTTTCTTAAATTGCATCATTGAGGTTGATATTTGACTTGACTATAGTATATGATCCTGATTGCGGAGTGCTAATGTGACATCTCGGCTAAAATTTTTCTATTGTATTGTTTCTTAAAACAGAGTGTTTATGTCAAGGAATAAGAATTTGAGTTTATTGATTATTTCTCTTTCTATCTGGGGAAAAATTCAGGAAAATTTTCTAAAAGCAAAGGCATTGGAGTTTTTGGTAATGATGCGAAGGATACAAATATTCCTGCTGAAGTTTGGCGGTACTATTTGTTGACTAACAGACCTGAGGTGAGTCTTATAGCAAACAATCAGTGTGCTTGAACCAACCATCCCTATTTCTTTCTTTTCTCCCTATGGTACAGTTAATTTTGTGAATCTTCTCTAATCCAGGTATCAGATACATTGTTCACTTGGGCAGATTTGCAAGCTAAGCTAAATAGTGAGCTACTTAATAATTTAGGGAATTTTATCAATCGTGTATTGAGCTTCATTGCCAAACCATCAGGTTAGATAGTAAATCTGTTTTATATTTTATATCTGCGATAAACTGTTGACAACGTAATGGAAATTGATCCAAATGAATACCATTTAATTTAATTTATTTTTATGTTTTTTTTTTCCTTTTGAGTATTTCTGCAGGATCAGGATATGACTCTACCATTCCTGAAGTGCTTGATGCAGACTCTCATCTTCCAACAAAAACTTTAGCAGAGAAAGTTAGCAAACATATTGAACAGTACCTTGATTCCTTGGAAAAGGTAATTCTTGCATTTGGTTTACAGTAATTTTTCACTCGTGTGTTTGAACGTTTGACTATTAATGGCATTCTGTCATCACCATTTTCTAGGTATAGTCTCAAATGTATAATTTGTATCTTATGCCAGGTCAAACTGAAAGAAGGTCTGAAAACTGCTATGAGCATTTCTGGAGAGGGGAATGCATATCTACAGGTGAGGTCTTATATAAAATTATCTTCTGCTTCAATGCTTGGTTATGTCCCCGCTTAAAACTTCTATTTAAAATGTGTAATGTAGGAAAGCCAATTTTGGAAACTTTACAAGGAAGATCCAACTTCATGTGCTATTGTGATGAAGACTTCTGTTGGGCTAGTTTTTCTTCTTGCGTCTTTATTGGAACCTTTTATGCCCTCCTTCTCTGTTGAAGTGAGTCATTTTAGCAAATTTGTCCCCTTCTATCTTCCCTTCCCTTCTTCTATATGTCATTTGGAGCTCTAACCTTTTCTTTGAATGCTATATAAGGTACTAAAGCAGCTTAATATATCGCCTGAAGAGAAGTTGACATTCTGTGATGAGAAAGGAGAGACAGATAAGGCAAAAAGACCATGGGATTTAATACCTTCTGGCCATGTAATAGGAAAACCGGAGCCACTATTCAAGGAACTTGTAAGTGTACATTTCATGTTGTCTTTTGTCAGGTTTTGTTGTGTCTTAGAAACTTTGCATAGTTTCTATATTTGTGTTGCATTTGAGACCTTCATTTGCTAATCTAACCAATGGTCTTGCAGAGAGATGATGAAGTAGAACTTTTCAGGCAGAGATTTTCTGGAAGTCAAGCTGACCGAAAAGAAAAAGCAGAAGCTGATGCAAAAAAGATTGCTGGACAGCTGAAGGCCACAAAAATATCAGGTTTAGTATAGTTTCTCTGCTAAACAAATCAGAGCGTTTTGTATGACTTAACTAAGAATAAAAAGTACATATTCAGAGAAATTTGTAATAGTATTATTAGACTTGAAATTAAATTCTAGCTTGATTAACGGTGGGATTAGATCATGTAACATAATATATTGTAGGAAGTTGATTGCCAGAGGCTAAGGATAAAATTAGAAATGAGTTAAGGAACTTGCCAAAGCACTAGCAATTTGATGAGGCTTAAGTAAAAAACACAAGGCTGTAAACTGATTCTAAAAGCTTTTCTCACAATGGCAAAACTTAGATACTACTGCAATAATGAATAATTTTATTTAAGGTGGCATGTCCTTGATTGTTACTTCTTCGCTGTTTATTCATGGTTCTATTTATGCCAGCTGTATGATGCCGAGTATTTCACTGTCCTGTGCTTGCAGAGGGAAATACAAAGAAAAAATCTACGACTGCTACCAAAGCAAAGGCCACTGTTGCAGATATTTCTGTTTCCCGGCTTGATATTCGTGTTGGTGTCATTAAGAAGGTTCAGAAACATCCAGACGCTGATTCGCTTTATGTGGAAGAGATTGATGTGGGAGAAGAATCTACGAGAACAGTAGTTAGCGGGTTGGTCAAATACATTCCTCTTGAAGAAATGCAGGTTATTCATCCATTCTTGGCCCTTCTATCTTTTAATATTATCTTATCTCTTGTTCTTATGAGCATTGTTCCACCAGGATCGGAAAGTCTGTGTTCTTTGCAATCTAAAACCAGCCAGCATGAGGGGTATCAAGTCTCATGCAATGGTATTAGCTGCATCCAATGGAGATCACACAAAAGTAAGCCTTGATGTCTCTCAATGCTCAGTTTTCTGGTTCAAGTTACCTCTCTATTCTAATGTTAATCAATAATGCCTCCTGTTGTTTCTGTATTGCATTGGCTTTTGAATGAATGCATCCTGTTGTTGTTTCTGTGTTGGGTTGTTTTTCTCCATTACCAGATGGCAACTGCACAACATGCATGGATTGCTTGTACAATTTCTGAACTTAAACCTGTGCTCAGACACTGAAGTATCAAATGAACTTTCTGATTTTAGGTAGAACTAGTGGAGCCGCCGGCATCTGCGGTGGTTGGTGAACGGGTGACTTTCACTGGATATGCCGGTGAGCCTGATGGTGTGTTAAACCCAAAGCACAAGGTGTGGGAGACGGTCCAACCGGACTTGCACACAGATGCGGAGTTGGTGGCCTGTTATAAAGATGTGCCCTTCACGACATCGGCGGGCATATGCAAGGTCTCATCCATTGCTAGTGGGGCCATAAGGTAGGTCATGTTCTTCCCAGATCTTGTCGGAAATGTTATTGCAACTGTTTTGTAGCTTTAGAGCTTTTGTTTTTTTGGAGCTTTGGACAGTCAATACTATTATCTCAATTTTTTTCAATTTCATACTTATATATTTGCTCAAGAAACTATGTATTGTGTAATCTCTATTTGTTACAGCTTTTGGTTTTGCTATTGAAAATAAAACCTGCATTATATTTCTGTTTCTCTTCTTTTGTGATGCTGTGCTATTAGTGTGATGTTGATTAACTTTGGGGCTGTTTGGGTTGTTTGTAGGTTGGAATTACAATACAAGTGTGAATTTTGTATTTTAACTTATATCATTATTGTTTGGTAATAGTTTGGTTGGTTATAATTAGAAATATTGTATTTATTTTTTTGTTATTTTTGGTTTGTTTGGTTTGATATGGTTAAAGATACCGGTAACAGGTAAGTGAGATGGTAAGATTACCCAATTATTTATTTATTTATTATTATTAATTATTAATTTATTTATTACATATAAGTGGAGCATTTACATCAAACAGTCATTTATATATAAAATCAATTACATTTACATGTAATCAAACCAAACATATACTTTGTGTATTTTATTTAAACCATCTAGAAATGAAGAATTTTGAAGAATGTCCTACAACCATGACATTAACACTTGTTTAATTGTAGATAAAAATATATCATGATACAAATAAACCGGTTAACCAAGTTATCATGCAAGTTAGACATACATACTCCGATCAATATTTAGTAGCTTGAACAATTTAAGATTTTATTCGCCAAACTTGCATATTCAAACTCAAACTCACCAAAGTTATCAAGCAGGTTAGACACACTCAGATCTGTATTTACAAACTAAAACAATCTATAATTATTCAACCCAAACATACGTATTCAAACCCAAAATCACTGATTTAACCAACCAATTTGGAACTTGCATTAGATTTTATACAAGAACTCATTCTAGATAACAGTCAAATTAATCAAATACATAAGCATATCTCCAGTTGTTCAAAAGTTCTAGCAGCTTCGATTCAACTTAGTTTATCTGTTTTGAGAATGTAGTAATGTAATGTGAGTTGAATGTGTGTTTTGCACCATCAATGGAGCAACCTCTCCAAAGTTACAAGCCATGATTTGCACAAGAGTACTGCTCTGCAATAGTGAACTCTTCAAGCACCAGTTTCTTTTATCTGATTCTTCTAAAAATCTGCCTAGCTTACTTTCTCAGTAAAAAAGCTTTGCAAGGATTTTCTAATGCCAATGAGACCAGTGGTGAAAGCTCAAATGATTATTCTGCATGACATGAAGTTTGAGTAGCAACTGTTATTCAAATTGAACTTTTCAGACATCAAACACTAACTATATAACTCAGTGTAAATAAGCAATATAACATACCACATTTACTGTATTCTGCAGATGAATTGAATTTACAGACCTTTTTCTCCAAATCATCCAGCATTATTTTGTAGTTCTCAGAAAATATTTCCGGTTTTCATTTTGTCCTTTGGGAATCAACTTTTTTTTTTTCCCTGATTAAATTATCCTTGCTAAGCACAACCGAGCTTTCGATTGCGCTTCCATTTCTCAAGAACTCTAATATGCATACCATTTTTACCAGCGGTAGCACAGATGTAGACAGAAGAGGCAATTTCTACAATAAAATGCATGGTAACCCTGCAAATGAAAAGAAAAAAAAAAAAAAGATTAAATTTTTATCTTAGCTCAAAAATGAAACTAGCAGAAAAAACCTACTTTGATATGAATTTCCGGAGCAATCCTCAGAAGAAGAGCATAGCAAGTACCATAGCAATGTGTATCTATTTGCCCACTCCTACCCTAGAAAATAAAACAACTGTCAGGTGCAATATTAGAATCTCACAATTTTGGCAAGCAATTGCAGTAAGTGCATACCTTGTGAAGCTAAGTTTATCATCACCTCTGATCATACATGTATAGTAAATTAGACTTTTTCTGAACCTCTTTGTTCAAGCATTCACCTCCAATCTTCTGGTAGTTTAGGTACTACTCAGACAAAACTCTTGAAACAAACCTTCCTCCATTAACATCTGAAAGCAGCTCATTTACCAAGTGCCTCTTGCCTGACAAATGAAGCCCATCAAAAAGTTTGGTTAACAAAACCTTCCCGGGGACCATCCATCTCTCCAACATTTCCTTCAACACTTCGGCAGCACCTTCGAAGTCCTTATTCTTAACAAAAGTAGATATCAACAGATTGAAGGTCTCCGCATTAGGATGACATCCACTCATCTTCATCACCTTATAAATCTCCAACGCCCGCTCCGAGTTCTGCTTCTTGCATTGCCCGGTTATAAGAGCAAAATACGTCGACGCATTCGGGACTAACTTCCCTCTATCAAGCTCTCTAACCAAGTGCGCAGCTTTCCTTGTCTTCCCTTCATTGCAAAGTCCCAAGATCAACGAATTATAAGTCAAGATATCAACCTCCACCCCATTCTTCACCATCTCCTCATAAACCCTAAACCCCATCTCCCCATTGTTCTCCTGGCAATAACCAGCAATCAAAGTATTGAAAGTAACCGTATTCGGGCTCACCTCGGCGACCTTCATCTCCCGATAAATTCGATTAGCTCCATGCATCTTCCCTTCCACGCAAAACTGGTGAATTAGGGTATTGAAAGTGATCACATTTGGCTCTAAACCTTTGCCAAGCATCCCATTCTTGAGCTTCAAAGCAGAGCTCAAAAGCCCCTTTTTGCAATACCCGGCGATCATCGTATTGAAAGAAGCTACATTGGGGCTAATCCCCATGATCTCCATCTTCTCAAGCTCATCCATGGCTTTCTCCAACCTCCCCAATCCACACAGAGCACAGAGAACCATATTCAAAGTGAAAACATTGGGAGAAATCCGGCACCTTTTCATCTCCCTGTAGAACGAGATCACGATGTCATTCCGGCCATGATTGAGAAGCGAGCTGAGAAAAGCATTGCAAGATCGGACAGTGGGGAGGAAGCCATGATCCCTCATCCTGTGGAACGTCTCGGTGGCGTTGCGGAACTTCTTCAGGTGCGCGTAGGTCTTGAAGAGCGAGTCGAAGACGTTGGGAGTGGAGTCGCAGAGGCGATAGGAGTGGAGGATGGCGTCGAAGAGATCGGAGCTGGAGGTTAGGGTTTGGGGGATTAGGGTTTTGCGCAGGAGGGATTCGGCGGAGATGAATTTGCGGGATTTGGTGAGGATGTGGAGGATGATGGCGTGGGTGTCAAGGGATTGTGAACTAGGGTTTTGGAGAAGAATCCGATTGTAGAGCTCGACGGAGAGGATGGGATCGCGGTGGACCTTGAGGAGGAGGTGGTTGGCCCGGAGAGGGGTGAGGGCGGAGGCGAGGGCGGTGAGGCGAGGCCAGTCGGAGTGGAGGAGGTGGCTGTGGGCGATGGCGACGAAGTCGAGGTCCTGAGGGCGGAGATCGGGGAGAGAGAAGTGGGGGATGGGGATCGCCGCCGGCGAAGGGATGGAGCTTCTGGTTGTGGCCGTGGAGGTCGAAGAGGAGAAGAGACGATGAAGACGACGACGGTTCATCTCGGTTTGGTTTTTCGTTTTTCGGTTCAGTGGTTTAAGAGATTTCCTTAGTTGTTTTAAATATGAATTTTTGTAGGGGTGTATGCATAAATGTTTTTTTTGAACATTTTTATAAAATTATTTATTAAATTTTATTTTATTAGAAAAATGTATTTATATAATGGATCGTACCAAAGGGTTTATAGTTCAACTATACTTGGTCCCACTCATCACTGGAAAGTCAAGATAAGATATTTAAAAGTTTTGAGTTTAAAATTTAATACAAACAGTGATAAATAATGGGTCACTAATTTGTTACCCAAAATTCTTATCTCCGATCAAAGGTGTGCTGGTTGGATGATTAATCGTTAGTTTGAGCATATGTTTTAACTAGCATTTCTAAAATAATATAGCAGTTTAAAAAATTTTGGATTAATTTATAAAAAAAAGTTAATATTGAATCTCACAATTATTGTTGCAATGTATGGAAGATTACATATTTTATTATTTGGATAATTTTTTAAAATTAAATTTTTTTTGGGTATGTAAATTCTTTTTTTTTTTTTTACATAAATTTCAAATTTGATAATTAGTAGACTATTGATTGGAGCGTGTATGTGTATGTTTTCAATAAAAATGGTTTTGTAAACATGTGCTTTTCATGGATTATTTATAATTTGTATTTTTTTAAAAAAGTATTTATATTAGGTTTTCTATTTAAATATTTGATGTTAGTTAATATTAATTCAGTCAAAATTTTATTAGTTTGAAAACAATATTTCTCTTTAACTTAATATTTAACTAAAATTTTAAGATTTTAATAAAACTAATGAAACAGGTGTGATATTGATTAAAAAAATAAGAGCAATTTTGACTCTTTCCCATATGGATGATAAATGTTTGAAAACCATGTTATGGTGTGAGACATTGTTTTTTTGCTGATTCAAATCTGAGAGTGGCATCAAATTGGAATGAAATTTTAGGTGCGTAAAAATGTATTTTTAATTCTCATCATTTTTTTGAATGCTGAAATCGCTAAAAACCCTTTTAAGCTTTTATAAAATTACCAAAAAAATATCCCATTAGTTTCTGAATCCCCAAAATCCCTCCTTTTAAACTCTATGCTTTTTCAAACCCCAAACCCTCAGAACTGGATGTGAACGGAGTGAGTTTCAAATTTTTTGGACGAAAATGCCCTTGCATGGGAGTCGTGGGTCACTGACCATCTCGGCGATTTGAGAGGAAGCTGAGCGGTTTTCCGTAGGATAACCCCGAGACGAATTTATCGGAGCCGCTTAATTGCTTTTTTTCTCAACTCACGCCTTCGCCTTTTCCATCTCCGGGTCGCTCCGGGTTGTCTCTACCGGCCAAGCCTCTCGAATCGGCATTTCATCGCCTTTTTCCCTTTCCACCCAGATCTCGAAGGAGAAGTCCTCCGCAGCAACTAGTTGGCATTTCATCGCTTTGAAATCTAAGGTATTGAGTATGGTTTTTACGTTAACCTGCTGCATATAAAGAAAAGATTTTTTTCGGTTTTTGTTTTCAGTGCTCCCTGCTTTTTGTTGGAAGATATCAAGTCTGCAGGGGGATTTCTACCGGGGTTTTGTTAGTCCGCAGGGAGATTTCTACCGGGGTTTTGTTTTTGTTTTTGCATTTTCAGATGTATACACTATCGAATTAGTTTTTCGATTGTTATGATTTCGTGTAATATTTATAATGTACATTTCCGCTTCGCTTTGATATGGTCTAGCTTTTACAAAACGAGGTCGACGCTTTAAGAAATGAGATGTTAGCGCTTAACATTTGTTGTCCCCTGCTAAGTATTCTCGCCTCTGCTTAACAAAATGGGTCTCTGCTTTAACATTTTTATATCTCTGCTTAATAACCGAGAGTTTACCGCTTAAAACCTTATATTTCCGCTTAAACTTTTGTCAACACCGTACGTCGAATGTGTTGTTATCTGTCGCAGTCTAGGATTACAGGGCGTCAACCTAGTTAACGGGCCGATGCTATTCGACACCTAGAGTGGAGACTTTTAGTCAATTGAAAAAATAACACGACCCCCTATTACATCGGGAGATTATTCGACTGGACACCCCGCTTATAGCGCTCAATCGAGCTAGAAGCTATATACCAGAGAGAGCCCTTCTTTATTCTCTTTTCGCAGCGTACGACGGTCGCACCAATAAATTCAGGATCGGGAAAGCCCTCGCCGAGTTTCGCACCTCAAGATGTGGCCCTCGTGCTTGGTCTCATGGCTGATGGCGACGCAGTCGTCTTTCGTAAGAAGAAGACCAGTCGCCGCTCAAGGGCGGTGATCTCATCAAAGACCTCACGAGAGACACGTGAGACTCCATCAAGAGCACTCGTCGCAACTTGTTCGGCGTAGGGGAGAAGAAGATAATTTTGTCAAACTCCTCGACGGTGTACCCTCATCGGGGACAGCCCCTCTTCCTAAATACATCATGCCGGCCCGAACCGGATCGCTGATTACGCCGACGATCTACCACCCATGCGGGCGACACTGCACGGGCGCAGCGACGCACTAGCGGCTTTGCATGGAGGATATTCCACAAGCAAACTACCGAGCGCAAGATAGATGCTACGGAAGAAGCACTCAACACTGTGGTACATTAAGGGTTGCTTGGTCGCTGCTTAACGCCCTGGTTTTTTACGAAATGACCGGAACGGGAAGAAAGTCCGCTTCTGCAAGATCCCAAGGATGTTGGCTACAGTGAAAGTACTTACCTAAGTAAGCTGACTTTGAGAAACGAGCTTGTCATCGTCAATGGAAAAGAGGTAATAAATCATGGACAATGTTTAACATAAGTCTTTAACGCTTAAACATTTTATTTAGCGCTTAACTTTAGTATTTACCGCTTAACTCTTATTCATACTCGGGTTTAAATATTTTGTTCTCCGCTTAATTATATTCTATAACGCTTAAATATATAAACACTGCTTAAATATAGTTTTAGTATAGTTTAAAATGAACGATTTCACGAAATTGTTCGGGTTTACATACGTTAGTTTCGAGATGGTTCCCATGAATGTCAAGAAGAAATATTTGTCGGGGCCAACCGACTGACTGGATGCCATCGCTCCTGAACCACTCGCTCAAAGGCAGTGACGAGAGGGCACCTCATCGCCGCTACCGACGCCCTGCTCTCCTACTTCCACCCCCACCACGCCAAGACGCATTCTCGACGCCGAGAAGCCCTCCCCTACCCCTGCAGATCGCAACAACCCCCTACCACGACAACGACAGGGCCCCCGAGCGTGGCAGCTCCGACCATGGCAATCTCGACCGCTGGTAAATTTCACTCTATGACATTAGGCGTAAGATGTCACCGAACTCTTACGCAGTATGCCAAATATCGACGACCGAGTTTCTACTCGCTCGCCGGGTCGAGGCACTGGAAGGACGTTTCACAACCTACCGCGCCATCCCTCGAAAAGAATCAAGCACCCGGACTTTAACGAGGCGTCGAAATTTCGACGATTTGAGGACATCATCGGAAGGTCATTCCAAGGCGGCTACATTCAAGAGACTTCATGAAAAAGAGGAGAACAATATCGCCTCGCTTCCACCGCCGATCGACGACGATGAACAATAACAACACCATCGGGCTACCGATGCCGTGGCTGAGAAGGACATCGAGATGACGTGGGCTGCCGCTACCGCTGAGAAGGCCGCTTACTCTCTTCTCGATGAAATCTCGACCCTGCGAACCGGGCCGCCGAGATCGGCGATCAAAGATGGACACAATCAACGAAGATCAAGAACAAGTTAAGGTGCAGTCCCCAACGACGCCGCTGTGCACGGCCACGGCCGAGAAGATCGCCGAATCCGCCGCCGCGCGCGGACGCAGTTCGCGTTGATGCCGCCGCCGCTGCCCTCGAGATCGGGCTCGACACAATCCCACAACAAGAACAACCATGTAAGTGACGTGTTCTGCAGCTGATGCTGCCGCCATCGCCCCCCGCATCGAAGCGAAGATGTCAAGACCCCGACCGAGCAACGAGATGATCAAGGCCAATCAAACATCGACCGCATCGCTTTCGGAAAAGCTTTTTATTCAAGAAGAAGAAAATGGGTCGCCTCGAGTCGTTTTGAATAAATACGAGCAGGTGGAGTTGATGAGGATCTTCCTCAACCCGCCTATGGATTCGTAAGTGTAAAGTTTTTATGATATTGTTTAAAGGTTTTATTATAGTGTTTAACAATTACCTAATAGTGTTTAATACCTTTTATGTTATCATTTAATTTGTCTACTTAACATTTAATTATATATAATATCATGTAACAATTGATAATATCATTTAAATATTTATAATATGGTCTTATTATATCTCATATCGCTTAATCCTCAAAGACCGTCAGCTGGAAGAACGACGTCACAAGACTCACACGCATAAATTATACACCGCTGAGGGAATGAGACGGTCATCGATGATGCGATGGACGCTTTCAGATGATAATACAAAAGTCGCGAGCAAAGAGCCATATCCTTACAAGAAGCGCCGCCCATCACCGTGATCATTACACTGCTTACGCTCCAAGGTGAAGACGCATACTGATACACAATTATGAGCATGATCGTGGACGCAAGAAATCGCATTAAGTTCAAATTGTCATCCTCCCGATAATCACGAATGACCACTTCCATGTCGTCGTCCCGACAAATGATAAAACAAGAATACAGATTATTCTTCATGTCCGGTACTGATAAGGACGCCATGACATGGTAAGTTCTTTAATTATGTCCCGATTAATATCCGCTTTGGTATTTAAATCGGTATTCTAATCCTCGACTCTGCATATCTCGACAATGAATCTATTCGACATTTGTGTCGACATGGAGTTCGCGAGCCTGCGACTTAGAAGTACCCACTGCAGCACATATGAAACCCCACGCCTAAAAAACATAGGAAGCGCCGATCGCACTGCCTCACGCCACGGTTTATCGAGCAATTACTGCGAAGAAGTTACTGGCCACCGCAGCATGCACGCTCCTTACCCTCGTGATTACGGTATGCTACCCGTGATACTTAAGGAGGGAGAGGCACCGGGCATCCACGATAAAGGGGTCGCCACAAGCTGGGTTAAATTTTTGTTTTTCAAGAATATGTCCCGTGATATCCGAATGTCAATTTTGTTTTCGAACGTAATCGACAAATTCAATTCATTGTTTTCGTGTTCAAGAGCATGACTTGTATATGTTAATGTAAATTTTGTTTGTTTTGAATCAGAAAGCAGAGTTAAATTCCATCTAGCTTTCATTTCATTGTTTAATTTACGCTCTAATTAGTGTACATTTCACTTTCATTGTTTAAATATACAATATATCGCTTTAAACATCAGCTTTTAAATATTTCAAAACACGTGTACCCGCTTAAAAATAACACCGCCTCGCTTAACTAAATGCATTCATTGTTTAAATAAATACGGGAAGTCGCTCATCAATAACTTGTATATCTCAATGTAAAGTTTGTTTGTTTTCAATAGTAAGGCTAGTTAAATTTCATTCGGCTTTCATTTCATTGTTTAATTTACGCTCGAAGTTGTGTATACTTTCCGCTTCATTGTTTAAATATACCATATATCGCTTTAAAACATCGCTGAAATATTTCAAATTACAAAGCAGATCCGCTTAAAAATAACAACGTCTCTCGCTTTAAATACATTCAATTCAGTAGAAAGAGTAAGAGTTTAAATATGGAAACAACTCCATCAATACACAATGCTTTCCTCGCCATAGTCGGGCTTTATTAACAATACCTAGTCGGCCACAGCCTCATCAGAAGATCGCCGATCGCGACCGGATCCACGGCATAGCCGCAATGTAACTCATGGACATCAAACGCCATGACTCGATCCTCTTTTCGCCCTAGGGCCGCCCAGTCGCCTTTCGTCACAAAGGTCGAACGAAGCTCACGATTTCCGCCCTCAAGGCCCGCCATCGCTGTGTATGGGGAATATAGCCTCTTTCGTACGCAAGTTTGTAATTGCTTCGACGCGAAAGCACCCGCCAATAAATCGATGATGACGCTAGCGCTCCGTTAGCATTTGTCACGCGCAAGCGTGTTTCGCAAGGGATACCATAAACTCGCCACCTTCGATACTGAACAAGTTCCGATGGCGTAGATCCACAGAGTCACGTGACTGTCGATCACTTTCGTAACGATCATCGACACAACGCACTCAACACGTAAGATTTCTACCGTCCCTCAACAACGATCGCTACTGAAATGTACTGTCCGGCATAAGTAGGTCTCCCATTTGTCTCGCTGTCACGCCGCTACATAACATGCGCATCAACTCGAACTCGCAAATAAGGTTAAACAAAGACAAAAGTGATGGTTAAATATCAGAAACATGTTTAAACATTATCAGAAATATTTAAAACGAAAGGATTAATATTTAAAGTCGACAAGTGTAATTAAACAAAGATCGAGAATGTTTAAAAGGGTAACACTAAATGTTAAGTGTAAAAACCAACATTCGCAGATCTTACTGGAGTCGACCATTTTCGCCACCTCAGAAACGACGAGCTTCCTCGATCCAAGCATCGAACGACTCCGCCGACGCTTGAATACATCTCACCCCAACGATCACCTCCGAATGGATAATTCACCAACGTAGTCATATCCGATTTATTAATCAACCAGCGATGAGCTTTCGTGATGCGGCTCGCAGCTCATTCACTAGATCATCGAAATCTTTAGCCGTGGACGCCCACGCAATGCGGAAGCATATAGACCAAAGACTCTCCCTCAACGCCTTCCCAAGTCCGACATCGGGCTTTCATAAATCGGCTCTAAACGTCAAGACAAGATGCATGCATGGCTAAGGAAGACTCGCATCATAGGCCACAAGGCCCTCGACCCGTCCGACACGGGTTAATTATCTCATGATAATTCCATCCTCGTACAAGGCATCGCCTAATCCTAGATACGAACTAAGTCCAATCGCATCGGGCCTCGCTGTCGACTATACCGAAGGCGACGTGGAAAAACCATCGTTTCCATCTTTCCCTCGGCACCCAAAGAGCGTACTCCCGATATTTTTCCAAGGAGGCTGGGTACCATCGAGAAACAAAGCAGCGCCCCGCAAGCCCTCTCGAATCCCTACAATACACGCTACCGAAAAGAAAAAGAACGCACGCTTAAAAACGATCACCGCCTCTTTCCACGATCGCAACGTCACGGATTTGTCTCAGCCCACCTTATCCACATACCAAAGCAACAACATATAATGGAGATGTCACCGCCGAGGACCACCCGCATGCTCTTTTCCCAACCAAGCCCGCTGTATGGTATGTGGACACCATGTTCCCCGCAATACGTCCCTTCTCGAACGTCGACGGCCTCGCATAAGGGACTGCCCTCGAGTCTTCGAATCACCGCGGCGCTAACCCATTTTTTTCGACGCTGATGCGACACTCAACCTACGCCACCACCGCAAGTGTGTGACGGGTTGATCGTCTTGATTCCGAAAGTATTTTTGTTATACCTTTTCGATGCACGAAGTGCGCCCTAACGACAACCACTCAGCAAAGATATTCCCATACCACCCGATGTTTTTTTCGCTCTTTATGAAAATCGAAGTCAAAAATTCCTTTTGATCGCATTGATTTCAAGCACATCCTCGAAATGTTCGACACCGCCAAAACGTCTGTCCAATATCCAACGACTAAAGACTTTCGTAACGATCCGACGAGGAAGGAAGACATCCCACACCGCTCGTGGTCACCATGGGATGAATCGGGAGCACTGCAGAATCAATTCCCCGCCAACACTTCACCAAATAAAAAGATCAATACGTTGCTGGGAGAATATAAACGTTTAATGATAACGACAATATTTAAACGTTAAATTAAATACTTAAGCATTTAACTAATAACGAAACGACTAGTACAATACGCTAAACAAACGACTGACATATTTACACAATAACGACTCCCTGCATAACCCGAATAATTAAAAAGAAAAAGGAACTTACAAATCGAGTAAACCCTCGCTTTCATTAGGATTCTCAATCGGCACATTTTCTGCGCCTCGACGACAAGATCAACTACAAAGACATTCAAGACTGGAGCGATCTGACACATCCGACCGGAAGTCAACATCGCTTTCTATCAGGGCAAAACCGCTTTATATCCATCCGTGTGATGTAACTTAACCCCCGACAAGAGAAACTTCGAGACCCCATCACTCACATATCTCAGCCTAACACCAACTCCCAAGAAGTCTCGAAAGCAGCTGAACATTAGCACTCTTCCCTCCCCTCGTCAATCTAGCAATACCACAAAAACTCTCCATAATATATCGGCTAAAAAACCAAATCGGATAAAACCAAACGAAGCTGAAGAACAAAAAGAAGACGAAGAAGAAGAAGTAGAAGATGTAAAGAACAAACAAAGAAATGAAAGGCAAACAAAAAGCGCATGCTTGTATGCATAGAGGTTAGACTAGACGTGATGTGATCGAGCGTATTTTTTTCCCTCCATCCCTAAGGGCAAAAAGGGAAATATATGTCACCGTCAGCGAGGAAGACATATCTCTCATCGTTCGAATGAATGTTCTCAACTCAACATGAGTCTCTCGTAGAACGCTAGCTTTTTTTATGTTTAAATGTATACATATAGTGTTTAAAAATAACTGGGTTAACTCGCTTTAACTCAAAGTCTATATCATGTAAATAATATGTTATTGCTTTAAATCAACGCTTTCAACGACATCGCTCAAGATGGGTACACTCCCGGGTCACTCGCTTAAATCATCTCTACGTATTTTCTTAAACACCGCTGTCATTGTTTAAAGAGTAACTAGAGTATTGTTTAACATTTTCTATTGCTTTACACTCGCTGTCACTGCTTTAAAGAGTAACTTTTTCTTAAACACCGTTGTCACCGCTTAAAACATATTTACGTATTTTCTATTGCTTACAAAATCGATCGCTCTTTTGTTTCCCACATTGTTTGTTTTTACTAGGTATATGTTTAAATTTCGTAAGTTCATGCTACCAAATAAGCTTGTTTCGCTTTTATTTATAAAAGATTTACAACATTTACAATATTTACAACGTCCGCTACGGACTTTTTGACACTCACGACTCGACCGTGATAACGTAAACAAGTGTCTCAGGCATTCGAATGCTCACAGCGGTGCATGACACACGCATCAACTCGAACCTCGCACAACGCATAACATTAAAAAGGTTAAACAACACACATTCACGAAAACGACTATTAATCAATGTGTCATGGCTCGGACTTAAACGAAGATCCCGATAGTTAAACACGTAATCGTAATAGTTGTACACTCGACGTAATGTTCTTAAATGGTAAATGTAGAAAGTCTCAAGTGATAAATATCAACCTCGCCTTTAAAGGATGTTTCTCGATCTCCTCCTCTAGAATCCTCCGCAATCACGAAATACGTGAAAAATTTCTTTTCTTACCCAAGTCGAATGCTCGCTTAATCGTCAGCCTGCCATCCACTCGCCGAAAAATCCTCCAGATTCGTGCAATTATGAGAGCATTTCTCGACTAAGGTGAAAAAAGATAGTTTAACTTGTTGCGTGATCATGCTTAAACGATTCTCAAGATAAGGAAGAAGGTTCACGAAAACATCCTTTTCGTGACAGAGCGGTCATGTCCCATGGGAAGAGGAGGATCGAGGAGGAGGAGGAGGATGATGAGGACTGATCGAGTGAGTGGTTGTCCCTCGGGGAGGGTTCTTTCCTCGGGTTATTTATGGTGCTGAATTCCCTGCACAGCTCGACCTTTCATATCCGAGAAAAAGTTAAACGACAGCTGCCGACATCGACCGATGAGAACGAACGCGTGTTCGAAAATTATGTTACCGCAGATAAATTTTAATGCCGCTATTAATTTTCACGCACGGGATACCATATACCTAGCACCGCCACGCACACCGGCCAAAGAATTCAGCATCAAACGAAAAGATCACCGTTACAGCAGACTTTGAGAATTTACATCGCTAATATGAATAGTTATACATGTAAAGATAACGTTAAACCCGAGATGGGGAAGTATTACACTGGATATGACAATTATTAAACATATTAGTAAAAATATTTAAACGTTAAACCAAGCGAGAAAGTTCCTTCAAAGGCACGATATGATTTCGACGCTTTACGCTTTCCACCATTTTCTGAGTCAAAAATGGGATTTCACAACATGGACCCATTTCGAAGTGAAACTAGAGGGGGTAAGTAAGTTAAACACGAAACTGAGGTATCTCAGGTGTGCAAAAGTAGGAGGGGTTTTGTGAAGTTTTGAAAAATCACGAGGTATGACAGTAATTTTCCCAAAAGTTTAATATAAATATTTGTTTAAAATAATTTAGAAGAAATATATTTATTTAAATAATTCAATTGTACGAGTATTTCTCTATGTCGAAAATTAGTTGTAATTAGATTTTGTTTTTTCTTTTTTCTTTTGTAGTTTTTATTTTTAATATTATTAGTTGGATTTCTTTTTCTCATGTCCTTGTCGCATAGATGATGATTAACAGTATTTTATGTTTTTTTTAGATTAATTTAAAATTTCTTTTTGTGTTCATTCACTAATAAAGATAAGATATTTTAAATTAGAGGATATATATATATATATATATATATATATATATTTCTTGAAACTAAAGATTTAGGATGAGTTGCATTTTTTTAAGTTAAAATATATGAGACATTCTTTGAACAAATTCTACTTTTAAATTAAAACAATTAATACGTTTCATTAATAAATCAATCATTTTTAAACATTTAAAAATAAATTCAGATTTATCAGTAAAAAAACTATTTTTCAATTAGAAAAAACAAATTTGAACATTGGATTTATTTTATTTCATCAAAATACGAGTAAAAACCACAAGCAGATGTGAAGAATTTACTTAAGTGGGAAAAATTACAGGAGTTACAATCTCTCTCAATAATGCGAGAAAGCAGGAAACCTCTCTTTATACTGTAAGATTGACTAACTCTCAAAATATTTTTTCCACACTTCCTCACTTTTCTTCTCTCTCTCTTTCTCTTTAATTTTTCTTACTCTCACTCTCACTCTCACTTTGGTTGTATGTAAGAATGAGAAGCTAATCTTCTCTATTTATAGAGAGGAACTAGCCCACAAATTTACCCAAAACCAAGAGCTCCATGTTGATGGTTTAATGAGCCATTAGTTTATAATCCATGGATTTGTTCATTGGTTTTGGGCTAATGGTTTTGAGCAATTAGTTTAGGGCCAAAGGATTGGAGGAGATGGTTTTAGCCAATTGGTTTTTGGCCAACACATTGGATATGCACAAAGAAGTTCATTTTTCTTGAAACCAAGATCAATGTTATAAACAATAATCCATTTGGAAAAATCTTCTGTAGGCTCCACGATATAAAAACAAAATCAAACATGTTTTTCGGCATAATCAAATACAAGTGCCCTCAGCATTCTTTAAAATACAAGACAAATCTCCAATAAAAATCTAACCCAATAGTAAAAGGAAAAGGAAGTGAAAGTTTCTTTATAGAAAAATCCACCACGTTCAAAGAAAGAACATAATTTCCATCATTGCCATCCAAGATCACCCAGTTAACAGAATTGTTAAAAGAAAGTGCCATTTTTATAGGGATTGTCGAGATATGAGTCATGAATGAATATGAGAGTAATGCTATATCGTGCGAATAAGTTGCACGAATTCATCACACGAATGACGTGGATGGCTCTTTTATCTCTCCTAGTCAGTTGATTTAAAAAATAATTAAAACAAAAGGTGAAAAGAAAGGCATGCCCTCCTTTCTCCCACCTCCCTTCATCCTCACGCCACCACCGAACCATCTTCCACCGCCGCCGAACCCCTTCTCCCATCGCCAACGCCGGCAAATACCCTCACAAACACGGTTGCCCATTCCATTTTTGTATTTATTTGCAAACACGGTCGAACACAATTGACGCCAACAAATATCGTTGCAGTTGTCCCGGCCTTTCATCTAAGCTTAAGATTGAGCAGTGTTTGGTTGATTCTGGAATTCCATACACTTTCATAAGGTATTTTTTTTTGTTTTTTTAATTTTATTTTGAGATGGTAATGTAGTGAATGATACTGGGATAACAAGAATCTGTTTGGAATGATTGAATGTGTCACTACTTTGTTGCATTCCAGTCATTCTAGATCTGTAAGGGTGATTATTATTTTTGTAGAACTATAGCCATATGAATATGTAACTTACTGCTATTGTTTTAAGTTTTACAAATATTTTTTATAGTTAGCCATTTGAATTGATTATTTGTTATGGTTGTTTATATATCAATTTAGAATAGATAAATTTTATTTGCAGGTAATGAAGGTTGGGTCAAGTTTGGAGGTAGAAGTCGCAGCCAAGGAGATTGCTTAAAATTTGGCTAGGAAGTGGATTGAGAGTCTTACCAATTGATTGCATATACATTTAAAAAAAATATTTGATTCAGATACATATATTTTGCCATTCCTTGATTGCCGTAACCACTCATCAAATTCTATTACCCATCATAATCATGCCTCCCAAGATTAGAAGACAAGAGATCCTAAGAACATCAACCACTCCTAAGCTCAGAACTAATTTGTTGAAATAGAGTTGCAAAAGAAAAAGAAAATCTCACAATGAAAATTCAAAAACCTAAATAAATAAATTTCATTAAAAAAACAAAAGTAATCAAACAATGGTTCAAAAATCAGCAACAAGAACCAGAAAATCAAATGATCCTTCACATATATACGCAGATAATCACATATCCATAACCACACAAAAAAAAAATCAAATCATCAACAAGATCGCTTTGCAAAACCTCTAAAAAAATTTCCACAAATTCAACAAGGTGAAAAGAGAATCCCAATTAAAAACACAAGATCCAATTGAATCGAATTCCATTAACAATCATAATCATGCTTCCCAAGCTCAGAAGACAAGAGATCCCTAAGGACATCAACCACTCCTAAGCTCAGAGAAAATAGAGTCATCAACCAGATCTTAGGGTTCCGGTTCATCGGAGAGTGGTTTATATTTGGCTCGTTTGCGTGGCGTTGACCGTGTTTGTAAATAAATACAAAGATGGGATGGAACGCGGATCGGGTTGGTTATTTGGGGCGGGCGAGGGTATTTTTCCGGTTTCAGAGATGGAAGACGAGGTTCGGCAGCGCTAAGAGACTGGGTTCGGTGGTGGCGTGAGGATGAAGGGAGGTGGGAGAAAAGATAAAGGAGGGCATGCCTTTCTTTTCACCTTTTCTTTTAATTATTGTTTAAATCAACTGACTAGGAGAGATAAAGTGTCATCCACGTCATTCGTGTGATGAATTCGTGCAACTTATTCGCACGATATAGCATTACTCATGAATATATGATCTCCCATGACTCACTATTGGAGAAATACTTACTGATATGACAGTTATAATGACCATGATGCTTAAAGGAAGTAAATGAGAGACTAAAGAGTTGTTGATCAGGTGTGAGGATAATATCTACAATGGAGAATTGTCGATGTAAACTTGGAAGTCGTTTGAAATGCTTGGTCACTGGATTATATATATAGAGAAGGTCGAATTGAAATTCAATCCAAAACTTAATTAACATATGAGCATGGTAAATTAGTAAACCAAAGAAAGAGCGGAATACATTAACCATTTCAATGCTACCAAAGGTGTTCTCTGCATCATGTTCAAGGATGGTAAAAGAAAGATCAGGGACGGAGGAGGGTGTATTGTTACCTGAGAGAAAGTAATGGAAATATACAGACTGATGTATGAAACCTGCTATAGAATTAATGAAATAGGGATGAGAGATGATTGATTACCATAGTTTGCTTACGCTTTTGAATCGAACCACTAATCTTGTTGGAAGTCTACATAAGATTTCAAACACAAGGTCGTTGCAAGTTCCAACTGATGTTAGTGTTACCTTGCTCATAATCAAGAATTAAGAGTTTTTTTTTAGAAGATTATTGAATTCATGTGTGTTTTATTTATAGAGAAGGATTATGATTAAGATAAAATTAAAAATAAATGATAACTTTCTTAAGATATATTTTACTTAAATTAATAATTACTTATTTTTAAAAAAAATTTATCCTAATCATAATATAATTCTTCTTTATAAATAAATCAGATTAATTCTATAATTTCCAACAAACCAAAAACTCTTTTCATGATTGGTTACTAAAAGTGAAGATAATGAGTAACGCAACATTAACATCATCAGTTGGAACCAACAACAATTTTGTGTTCGAGATCCTCTACATGCTTCCAATAAAATCAATGGTCCAATTCAAAAGCCTAAGCAAACTTTGGCACTCATCAAAACAAAAACAACAATTTTCTCCATTACGCATGAGTTCTTTGCAAGAATTAGAAAATGATCTCCATTCCAGCAGTGTTAATTAGTTGTTACATCTATCCAAACACGCCCTGAAGATGCTAAGAGAATAATTATTTTAAATTCAAGAACCATTGGTTACCTAAAATAAATAAACAAACAAATAAAGTTTTGATGTTGTTATTCTGCCAGAATCCTAAATCTGTCCAATTCTCTTGCTGACTTGTTGTGAGCAGTAATAGACTTCTCTAACCACAACAAATATTCACAAATTCAAATTTTGAAACCTTAACTATTACTAGTGGATAGAGAAACAATGGTAAATGTGACTAGAAATTATTTCATCAACCAATTAACTAATCCATTTTGTGCCTCAAACATAATAAAATAACTACTGCACAATGTAGCTCTAACTAAAAAAATTCAAGATACTTAGGGGCCGTTTGGTTCGTGGCAATGTAGAAAGATTACCATGTGTTACATGGTAATATGAAAATATTACCATGTTTGGCATTGCACCGATGGTAATCTGGATGGTAATATCACACTACCAACTTATAAATATTACCAAAAAAGTTGGTAATCCTATTACCACCAAATTTGATGTCTATCTTGGATTACCGTGGTAATCTTATATCTTTTTATATTTTAGCAAATTCATTACCATGACAACCAAACACGACAATGAATTATTCCCAGTAATAAGAATTTACAACCAAACACGGTAATGAATTATTCCCAGTAATAAGAGTTCACAACCAAACATGGTTATATCAAATTACCGTAATATTCTTAACCATACAACATTCCCACTCATATTACCATGCTAATCTAATTACGTAGTAATATGTCATTACCACGAACCAAACAGCCCCTTAGGGGTTGTTTGGTTGCCTGTATTTCAAATTACATTGAAAGTTAAATTACATGTAATTGAAATTACTGTATTTTCATTTACATTATGGTTGTTTGGTTGCATATAAATGAAAATATTGTATTTACTTTTCTAGTGTTTGGTTTGATGTAAATTGTGGGTTAAAATCACCATGTGAAGTAAGTGGTGAGATTGCCCTTTTTTTAAAAATTTTTATATTTTATAATTTTCTTCAATATTTCGTTTAAAATCTATCTTATTTATTTAAATGGATTTAAGTTAATTCATTTTATTTATTTAAAAGTCATAGCTGCAAGCCTGCAATTGATAAACAGACAACAAGGGAAAGAAAGCTCAACCATGCCATCCTTGAGTTCGTTACTCTATTCATGTCCTGCATTTGCTCCTCCGTGAATTACATAATAAGGATTAAAAAAAAAAGTTTCAAATGTAGCATCATCAAGTTTATGAAACTCATCAAACTATATGTTTCATAGTTAAGTCTTCATTCATAAATTGTCCTCCAGCATAAATTCTACCCCCCAATACATAAAAGCAAAACTTACATGAGATACCAGTCCAATATTCAATTCCAGAGTTCTTACATGATAGTAAAGAAACCACCACAATACTCTTTTGCTTACCATTAATGTAGTCTCACAATTTTACATTGCTTTCTTTCAACACTCGATCTAATAGGATAATAATAACAGTGACATTAACAGGAGGCATGTGATCAGGAGTCCAGAAAAAAAGCGAGGTAATCCCCGGCCTCCATCGAAGTGGATGTTGTTCCCGTACAGTGGGGTCACCTATAAACAAGCAACGACCACCAAATCAACAGATCTGACATTTCTGACACAAAATATCACTAATTCTCCCATTGATTCCGCAGAGAAAAGGAAGATGAAGCACGAACCCTAACCATAACAGTGAATCCATAAGCTTTAGGAAAGGGACCGGAATCAGAGGGATTGATAACGAAGTACTTGCCAATGGCCATGGCGTCATGATGTCCTCCGAGATGTGCACTTGGTGCTTACTGACTGAGGGTCGAAGTGAGGGGATCATCCGGGAACCACTGACACCAGCAACACCAACGCTATCATCATCATCGGGAGCTTGGTTGCTATCTCGATCTCTCAATCGCAAAACCGCAAGAAAGAAATCACAGCTCTGGAACGGAGTGAGGAGATGATGGCTTGTCAGAGCTCGATTGAGGGATTAGGAATTGAAGGTATTGCATACATGGAAGAGAGAGTGAGGGTAAGGAATAAGTTTTGTAAGATTTCAACTTACAGCCAATTTGGCTGTAAGTTAAAATGCAAATGGGGTCTTCAAGTGAATTATTTTACTTATAAGTGATAGTTTTGCAGCAAACCAAACATCAAAAAGGAGCTTTTACATGTAAATTATTTTACATCACACCTACTTACATCAAATCAAATAGAGTTACAAACAACAAACAATGCAAGTGCTCAAGTTTTCCAAGTTCAGTAACATATAAATTTAAATGACCAACATCCCTATACAAAAGAAATTATTGCAAAGAAACCAATTTTTACACATTAAATTGAGAAATAACAACATTGAAACAAGAAAATAAAAAATTCCAGGGAGATTTTCAAGTGAACTGATGCCAATCTCTAAGCTTCAGCAACTTTCCTGTAGAAATTTCAGTAACCAAATAAACCAGCACCATACTTATATTGAAATGGAAAAGAGTTCAATACAATCAACAACCAAACCAAGAGAAATCAGAGGACTAGCCTGGAGATTTCTCAATACCCTAGCACAAAGCTAAAAGTAATTCAGAGAGAAAAGAAGCATAAGAAAGGCGAGAAAGTTTAGATTCGAAATTCTGGATGCCTCCTTCCATTGCTGCCCTTCAGCTTTATATAATAGAGAAAAATCCCAAATTACCCTCCATGCCTGTGAGAACTAGTCACCACTACCATGTCTAATTAATGACATTTCGCTTCCCATTCCTCCCAAATCATCAGCTTCTCTCTTTTCATCTAATTTTCCTCCAAACCACTCAGCTTTATTCATTAAGCTAGCAACCTTCAAAATGAACAGTAACATGAACCAAACAAAGCAAAGTAGATAATGGATCCAATCGAGCCATACAAGCGAGTAATACGCAGTTGTCCTCGTTGCAGGTGGCCATTGATTCTGGCACCGTCGAGGGTTCCAGCAAGCTAGGGCAAGGATTAAGAGAGAGAGAGAGAGAGAGAGAGAGAGAGAGAGAGAGAGAGAAAGAGAAAGGAGAATAATGATAGAAAAAGAGGGAAGAGGAGGTCTGTGTCTGTTTTGTTGTGCCGACAGAGAGATTTTAGCTTAAAAGGAACTGATGAATGAGACAAATAAGGATTTAATTATTGGTAATACGGTTTAAATTTTATCATTTGTGTTATTATTATTACTATTTCTTTTTGATAAAATGGATACATATTATTTAATATTCAATTAATTAATTTGGGGTTAAACTTTAATTTAGAAATTTTTAATTTAAAATTTCCTTTTTTTTAAAAGTCTAACTTTCATAAAAAAAATATTGGAAAGTGTCCGGGCTTTTGGTTTTTAATTCTTTGCTTTTTTTATTAGTGAAAATTGACAAAAAAACCCCTAACTTTACAATATTTCCAAAAACACCCCCTTAATTTGGCAATCCCTAAAAACACCATCTTTTTAAAGTCAATGATTTTCAAACCCCCAAAAGTTGTAACCGGCTGTAATAGGGTTATTTTTGAATTTTATGGATGAAATTGCCCCTTGCATGGGAAGTTGTGGCAGTGCAATCATGTGTCCTATTTGAGAAAGAGTGGGGGTTATTGTTTTGGGTAATCCCTAGAAACAATCATTAGTGCCACCGATTATATTTTTTTTTTCTCTCTTCGCCTCTTCAGCTTTTCCATTTCCGAAGTTGTCTATGCCTGGGCATCCCTGTCTCGAAGAAGAACTTTGCTTTCCACCATTGTTCGGAGAAGAATTCCCGCTCAAGTATTTGGTATTTCATCAGCTCCCAGTATAAGGTATTGAGCCGAGGTGTGTTTTTTTTAAACGATTCTGTTAGAAAAGGATATTTTTCGGTTTTGTTTTGTGGTTCTGTTTTTATTGGATAATATTGAAGTCCGCAGGGAGATTCATCGGCTATGGTTTTGTTTTGGTTTTCATTTTCATCTATGCACATGATCGAAAGAGATTTTTCTATTGTTATGCTGTGTAATGTTTACAATGTAGGTTTTCCCTTTACGTTGATATGGTTGCAGTTTTAAAAATGAGGTTTCCGTTTAAGTAATGGGATTGTATTTAAACGTTTGATGTTAGTGTTTAAATTGTGAGGTATCTATTTATGTTGTGATGTTCATGTTTAAATACTTATGTCTCCGTTTAAACATTTAGTTTACCATTTAAAAACATTAACAATCCGCTTAAATTTGTCTGAATACTGTTTAATATATGGTTATTGTCTCAGGCTTGTGATTATGCTGGTCAATCTAGTTAATGGGCAATGCTACTTGACACCGGTAGAGGAGACTATTGCTGAGTTAAAAGTTCACATGAGTGGACGACACTGGGAGATAATCCGGAGGACATTGTTTGCAGCATTCACTGAGAATGAAGCTGTGTTCCAAGAGAGGGCCCTCCTTGATTCTTTGCTGCAGAGATATGATGACCGCACCAACAAATTCAGGATCGGAGAAAGCTTGGTAAGTTTCAGACCCAAGATGTGGCTCTCGTTCTTGGACTGCGTTGTGATGGAAACGCAGTCGTACTTCAGAAGAAGAAGAAAACAAGCTCCACTTTTGAAGATACATATTTTTCCATAACCTATGAGAGACACACAGACTCCATCAAGAGAACACTTAAGCATCTTGTTCAACATAGAAAAGAAGAAGAAAATTTTAACAAACTCCTGATGGTGTACCTGATGGGTACAATCCTCTTCCTAAACACGTCCTGCTCGGTTCCGAACTGAATAGTTGGCTATATCGATGACCTCTCTGCCATGGGACGCTATGCATGGGCGCAAGTGACGCACAAGTGGCTGATGGAGGACGTCCCACAAGCGGCCGCTCGAGTGCAAGCAAGATGCGTTGGGAAAAAGACGAATACTGGGTACATCAAACATTGCTCAGTCGCGCTGAATTTCTGGTTTTACTAGCTAACCGGCAACAAAAAGAAGGTACGATTTGGCAAGACCTCGAGGATGTTGTGCTATGGTGAAACAAGCGACGATTGAAACCATATTGTCATTGCTCATAGGAAAAGAGGTAATAAATCATGAGTCTCTATTTAAATAGTAAAATTCTCTATTTAACAATATGATTTAGTGTTTAAATATATGAACACAGTGTTTAAATTCTTGACTTAGTGTTTAAATTATGTTTTTCTCAGTTTAAATATTTTGGATACCATTTAAAACCCTGTGTAAACTGTTTAAATTGTTGGATTATATGTTTAAAAATATTTATTATCGTTTAAAAACTAGTTATCCGTGTTTAAAACGCGGTTTTCACTGACTTTGTGTTATTTAATTATGTTAATTTCCTGAGCTGGTCATGGCGAATGTGGGTGAAGAAATCTTCATTTGGGCCATCCGCCTAGAGCAGTCAAAACGGGTTGGCGGGACGGGCCAGCCCGCGGCCCGCCAAAACCCGTCATTTGGCGGGGCGGGGCGGGCCGGCAAAATGCCAACCCGACCAGACCCGTTTTGGGTTGTGGGTTGGGCGGGCCGGCCCGCCAAAAAATCAAAATAATTAATTTATTTTCTTTTTATAAATGTTGTAATATATGAAACATTGAAACATTCATTATAAATTCATAAAAAAACTAAATTAAAAATTAAAACATGCAATAATTAACAAAAATAAAAAAACATCCATTATAATATTCAAAAACCTAACAAAAATCAACAATAATTACAAAAATCTCTAAATAAAAAAACATTATTATAAATTTACAATCAACAAAAATTTAAAAAAACAACAACAAACCACAAGATAAAAACATTTATTACAATTATAACATTCATCCATTACAATCAACAAAAAAATTTAACAAAAATTAACAAAGCACAAAAATAAAAAAACATCCATTACAATCATAATATTCATCAAAAATCAACCCGAGTCATTAAAAATGTTTTGTTATCTCCATATTTCTTTTTAAAAACATAATTAAATACATATTAAACTTCATTAAAATTATTTATTTATTTTTTAATTTAAATCCTTAACAATATGTCAATATCAATATATATATATATATATTATATAAAATACATTATATATATATTAGAGGCGGGCGCGGGTCGACCCGCCCCAACCCGCCCGCCCGCCCAGCCAGCGGCCCGCCTCCCAGGCGGGTCTATAAAATACCAACCCAACCCGCCAATTTTTATTGGCAGGGGCGGGCAACCCGCGGGCCAAGCCCGACTCGACATGCCTACATCCGCCGGGGGAATACTATTACTCCCGAACCACTGGCTCGAAGGCAGGATGAGAGGCCATCCTCTTCCAGGCGCCTTCGACTTCGTTCACCTGTATGAGTTCCTAGGCGCCGGAGTAGCCTCGCCATACCCCGCCCGGTGGAAACACCCCCTCCCCCGACGGCAACATCCCCTCCTACCGAAGCATCCCCCCCCCATGACAACGGCTACCCTTGGCGACGATGTCAACGCACGTCTGCTGCAAGGGTGCCACGTACTGATGACAGAGTTCCCTCGACTTGTCGCTCGGGTGGAAACATTAGAGGAACGGGCACCAGTCACGGATGCCACCCGGAAAAGCCAAGATGCCAAGAACGTGAGTGCGATACCATCAGATTTTGATGATGACAACGTCATTGGGATGGCCGTTCAGAAAGAGCAACGTTTTAAGAGACTCGCAAAAAGAACAAAAATAATAATGTCTCTTTCTCCACCGGTCGATAATGAAGCAATAGCAGCACCACTGGCAGTTGATCGGCAGGTTACAACGGCAGCATTTGAGAAAACTATTCCGGAAGAAGCTGCAGCTGTAGTCGATATGGTGGCCAAAGGGATCTCCATCTCGGTGGAGCCGGCAGTCGATGGTGCCATGTCGAAGGTAGACACGATCACAATCCCTTTACAACAAGAACAAGCAAAGATTGTGTCTCCGGTAGATGCTCCGGCAAATGCTGTTGTCATCCCAGCAGTTGAGAAAATCATTGGCAGCATTGTCAACAAAATCATTGCTTTGATCAAATCAGCTGTCGTTGCTTCAGTCAAAATCGTTACCGCATCGAAGGGAGAAACTCTCCCACAACCATCAACAACAGCACCTGGCAATGAAAAAACAATGACAGGTGTTGCGGCCGCGGTTGACAGTATGGTCCTCGCCAACCAACAATTCAAGGAAGTGCGGACGGACTTTCGATCGAAGAAGAAGAAATACCCCGGACAAGGGCAGTTAGACGTGTTCGAGGAGGGGTTATTAAACATCTTCCTCAGTTGCTGGATGGATTCATAAGTATCAATATCATTTAACTTAGTGGGTTATCGTTTAAATATTTGTCTTTAACGTTTAAATTTTGCATTTAACCTTTAAATATTTTATATACTATTTAACTTTTAGAGTCTCCGTTTAAATATTTTGTTCACCGTTTAAAATTATGTGTCACCATTTAAATTGGTTAGTCTCTGTTTAACTTTATTTTTTACGGTATAACGACAGTACTATCATATGGAAGAATAACTGTATCAGCACCACATGAGCCAGCTTATACACGATGCTGGACGGGAAGGAAATGGTAATAGACGATGTGATGGACGTGTTCGTTTGCATAATCTAAAAATCTCTCACAAGAGTACCATATCCATATGCGAAGCGCGCCTCCATCACGCGACCGCTGACACTATTCATGTCCAGACAGGAGGATGCAGGTGAATCAGCTCTTGCTATGATGGGAGATGTCGCGCGTAACTTGCATGATGTTGACATAGTCATCCTTCTAATCATCATGAATGGCCACTTCCATGTGGTCGTTCTTGATAACGAGATGCAGGAATACATGCACCATACCTCTGTCGTAAGTAAGGAGTACGACAGAGACGCCGGGGAGATGGTAAGTGCTTTGATAACTTCCATTGTATAAACAGTACTTTTTTAGTCGGGATTCTAACATCAAAAATTTAAATCTCGAGGACAGCGGAGACTATTTGACCGTTGTGTCGATATGGACCTCGACGAATCGACGACTGCAAACTACCCCATTGTTCACGACACTAACACCCCAAGGCAGAAACGAAGAAGTGTCGACTGCGCCGTCTACATCATACGGTTTATCGAACAGCTGCTCGACGGTGAAAAGCTACGAGTACCGCAAGCGGACGTCCCTTACTTGCGTTTAAAGTATGTTACCGGCATACTAAAGGAAGGGAGCGCAGCCGGCATCACTGATAAAGGGGATTCGCCAACTTGGGCGAAAAAAGATTGAGATATAATTTTGTATGAAAGATTTACCGTGTAAATAACGTTGTACATCGTTTAAATAAAATAGTTTTTGTTTAAATATTATTATCTTTGTTTAAATTCCTAGTTTTATGATTGTGTTTCGAAGTTAACTTTTAAATAACAGTGTCTACATGTTTAAAAACCATTTTCTATATTTAAATATCTATGTTATTATTTAAATATAGTTGTCTCTGTTTAAATTCTTAGAGTTTATGTATAAATTTTTGTTTATTTAAAATACCATTTTTGATTCTAAAAATATTTAAGTAAAACGTTTAAGAGACAATGTCTTTGTTTAAATATCAAAAGTTGACACTCAAATAAGTTATTTTCAATGCCTAGTCAGCGATAGTTTCATTGCAAGATCTACGATTGTGACCTGAAGCGTGGCAGCGGCTGTAACGTAACTTGCGGACCTCGGACGCTTGCGACTCGATCCTCTTTCGTCTAGAACACCTAAGTTGCCTTCGCATTACAGGATGTCGCAAACACAGTTCGCGATTTTCGTCCGTAGGCTTTTCATTATCGGGTATGGGGAAAATAGCTTTCTTATACGCCCGTTTGTAATTATCAACAGTGAAGTACCCGCTAATAAATCGCTGAACTTTGGTGTTTGTCTGCATTATTACAGTGCAAGCATGTTTGCACGGGATACCATAAACTTGCCACACGAGGCATGAGCAAGTTCTATTGGCAAGATCAACAGAGTTGCTGCACTGGTCAATCACTTCATAACGATCATCGACACACCGACCAACATAAAGATTTTGGCTTTCCTCAACAAGTATCTCTACTTAAGAATGTATGTCCGGGCATAAGTAGGTCTCCTATTTGTTCACTTGCTAATGGCGGTTGCATAACATGCACATCAACTTGAACCTGTACAACATAGAACACGAAGATATTTAAACAAAGACACTGATATTTAAACAGTAACAAATATGTTTAAATGGTAGGAGAAAATTTTAAGTAAATAGTAAGAAAGTTAAACACAGACAAACGTTTTTGCACAATAATGAAATTAGTTTAAAGGATAAGAACAAATCTTAAGCGTTAAATAAAATCAACATTCGAATACCTTATGGAGTCGATCATTTTCATTACTGGTAAATGCCGAGCTTCTTTGATCCACACATTTAACAACTCTGTGACATTTGAATTCATCTCGCCCCAGCGTTCACCTCTAACAGATAATTAGACCAATGTGACATATCCGATTTATGAATCAACCACTGATATGCTTCGGGTGATGTGGCTTGCAGTTCATTCACGGTATCATCGAATTCTTTAGCCATGGATGCCCACGCAATACGAAAGTATATGGACCAGTACTACTCCCTCAATGCCTTCCCAAGTCTGACATTTGCTTTCATAAAATTGGCCTCCAAGTGTTGAAGGCCGTATGCATGTGGGAAAGAAGGAAAGACTCTCGGAATAGCGTTCACAAGGCCCTTAGACCTGTCTGACACGAATGTTATTATCTCTTGATAATCTCCTCCATCGTATAAACATCACCTAACTTGGAAATGAACCAAGTCCAATTGACATTGGTCTCGTTGTTGACAATACGGAAGGCAACGTGGAAAAAACCATTGTTTTCATCTTTGTCTTTGGCACCCAATAGGATACCCCGATACTTTCCAAGGAGGTGGGTATCATCGAGAAACAATTGCGGCATGCAAGCCCTCTTAAATCCCACAATACACGCACTGAAAGAAAAGAATGCACGTTTAAAACGCTCACCGTCTCTTTCCACAATCGCAATGCTGCAAGGGTTTGTTTCAAACACCTTATCCACGTACCAAAGCAACAAATCATAGCTAGAGATGTCGCTGTCGTCGAGGACCACCTTGGCATGCTCTTTTCCCAACCAAGCCTGCTTGTATAGAATGTGGACACCATGTTCCCGCAACATGTCCTTCTGAATGTCGATGTCTTTATACAAGGGTCGGTCCTTAAGCTTCTGAATCACTCGTTTGATTGCAAAATTTCGAAGCGCGTCTCTGAAATGTTCAACGTTGTCCGATATCCAACGACAACACTTCAGATTGATCTGACGAGGAAGGCATGTCACACCGTCAGGGTCGCCATGAGGTGTAACTGAAGCGCTCGCAGAGTATGAATTCCTGCCAACACTTAAGTTTAAATGGAAATGGTTAATGTTTTAAACGAAAACATAAAATGTTTAAACGGTAACTTAGCAAGTTTTAAACAGAAGCATAAAATATTTAAACGGTAAGTAAACAATTTAAACGTTAAAACAAATATGTAAACAGTAAATAAATATTTTAGACGGAGAAAGCAATATTTAAATGCTAACATAATATATTTAAACAGTAATTGGGATAATTAAGCAAAAAATAACTTCTACGACTGGATAAACATAAAAGAGAAGAACTTTACAACGAGAAGAAATTGTTTTCAGTAGGATATGACAATGGCACGTCATCTGTCTCAACAACAAGATCAACTACAGCACATTTGAAGATGAAGTACACGTGACACATGCGCTGGAAGTCAACCTCGTTTTCTATTGGACAAATCCTTTTATGTCCATAGGGTGTGATAAACTTCACCCTGACACGGGAAATATCGAGACCCCATCGCTCACATATCTCAGCTAACACTGATTCCCAAGAAGTCAGCGCCGTGAACATTAGCACTCGTCCCTCCTCGTTGTATCTAGCAATAGCACAATAACTCTCCATAATAGTCCTGTATTTTTATAAATTGTTACTCTCTGACGCAGAATGATCATTAAAGAGAGAGAGCAACGAAAAAATTCTCACCTTATCGGGAAACCGATAGAACTCAAATCGAACAAGCCAAATGAGAAGAAGAGGTAGAAGAAGAAGATGATGATGATGATGTGCTCAGCCTTCTAAACTTTGTCTTAAAAAAAGCAAACATGAAGGAAAAAAAATTGCATAAAGTGCAAAAGATGATGTGATTAGGCAGTTTTTCCCACCATTTGCAAGGGCAAAAATGAAAATTCATAAACTTAACCCAATTGAAGTGACCGAGAGAGGGTAAAAGGGAATTTAAATTAAAACCGAAGGGTTGTTCGGGGTGAGCAAAAGTTGGAGGGGCTGTTTAGAAATTTTTGAAATTCATAAAGGGTGAACAGTAATTTTTCCTTTTTATTATTCCATTTTCATATATATTTTTTGAGAAATTAAAATAAAAAAAAATTATGGCTTCACAAGTTTGCGTAATGCAAATTATTTTTTTATGATATGTGCTTTTTTTCATTAATTTTTCTCAAAGTTTTATTAAAAAAATATATATTTTAACTAAAGTGATAATTTTATTTTAAAAAAAAATTAACACTGTTAATTTTTTTTTAATTAAAGAAATCATGTATCCTCAAATAGGGGGAAAAATTGTCCCTGTATAACAAATTTGTGAATCACTTTGTCTTTATTCCCGTATTTTTTTAATAAAAGAATACATAAAAGTACATAATGCCATTTGTGGGTTATTTGTCAACGGCTCTTTTTTTTTAAAAAAAAAAGTCATTTAGAAAGAGACTTTTGTTGAAAAAAAAAAAACAATTTTAAAATAAGAAAATACAAACAACATATCAAATATTTAAGGGGTCCATTTTCTTAAGAAAAAAAAAAATGAAAGATAGTATAACACAAACTCTTTTGCCCCTATTTGATTTATAAATGAGCTTGGAGTGTAGCATGAGAAATTGTTTGAATGCATCATAAATTGTTAAAAACCTTATATGACTCATTCAAAGAATAATGTAAAAAAATTTTGTGTTGTCAGTTAAGTATCAAACAAAGAACAGTATAAGCACTTGTGCTATATCATAACTATTTATAGTGTCTTGTACTCCTTATATTGTACCCATGTGTGAATCGAACCGATCCCCAGTGTATAATGACCTATTTTAATAATATTCACAGAATAAATAAATTCATTTATGTTTCATTTTTATTTGGTGATTTTATGTAATGTAATTGCCTAAACAATTCATGTACCAGAAAATATTTGAAATGATTTTATGAGCTCTTTCCTAAAAGTATTATCTACCCCTTCAATGCCTGAGATTATTATAGGATTGCTATAAAGCTTGAATGCAAATAACTTTAGTAGATACAATAAATTTTTAGTTTTCTACATCCAATATTAATGCAAAAAATTAAGTATTGAACACAAATAACTTTATTAGATATAAGTAGTAAAAAGTGTTACTTGCATAAACCATCCAATTTGATTTATTTATTTATTTACTATTTTTAAAATAATTTTACAATAACCGTCCACAATTATTACAAAATTTTCTAACATTTTATACATTAAAAAATATTTTTTTGATTCAAGAAAACTATTATATTTTTTATTTCTTGCAAATATATATATATATATATATATATATATATATATATATATATATATATATATAATTGAGAAGATGTTAAACGACACGTTAAATAATCAATAGTGAATGAAAAAAAGGCAAGAACCGTGCAAAGATATTTTTTATTCGTAGCATTATTGGATAAGATGGAAGAAGGAAAAAGTGTTATTTGCATAAACCATCCAATTTGATTTATTTATTTATTTACTATTTTTAAAATAATTTTACAATAACCGTCCACAATTATTACAAAATTTTCTAACATTTTATACATTAAAAAATATTTTTTTGATTCAAGAAAACTATTATATTTTTTATTTCTTGCAAATATATATATATATATATATATATATATAATTGAGAAGATGTTAAACGACACGTTAAATAATCAATAGTGAATGAAAAAAAGGCAAGAACCGTGCAAAGATATTTTTTATTCGTAGCATTATTGGATAAGATGGAAGAAGGAAAAAGTGTTATTTGCATAAACCATCCAATTTGATTTATTTATTTATTTACTATTTTTAAAATAATTTTACAATAACCGTCCACAATTATTACAAAATTTTCTAACATTTTATACATTAAAAAAATATTTTTGATTCAAGAAAAACTATTATATTTTTTATTTCTTGCAAATATATATATATATATATATATATATATATATATATATATATATATATATATATATATATATAATTGAGAAGATGTTAAACGACACGTTAAATAATCAATAGTGAATGACAAGAAAGCAAGAACCGTGCTAAGATATTTTTTATTCGTAGCATTATTGGATAAGATGGAAGAAGGACAAGATCTATTATTTTATTTGTAATAAATAAATAAATAATAATAATAATATAAGAACGCTAGAGGAAGGGCTTGAACCTTCGACCTTGTGGTTAACAGCCACACGCTCTAACCAACTGAGCTACTCCAGCACTTCTGATATTTATTGGTAAATTTTTTATTAATATTTATCTAATTCTAGAAGATTAGAAATTCCACCCCTCGTTTTGTGTTTTTGCAATTTAAGGCATGTATTTTTTGTTTTTCTGTTTTGGCAAATCAAGGAAAAGCCATCAACTCCGTCAAATTTTGCTTATGTGGTAGGGTTAAACTGACATTTCATTTTAAAAAACCTTTTTCCAATATGAGCTACCTCCAACTCAAAGGAGTTAGTTTAATTATCTCATTAAGTTAAAATGATGATGGATTTAGCTTAATGAGAGGGTTAACACCTCTCTTCTTCTTCAGCACCACCTTGATTATCACACAACTTTCAGACATCAGTGGAAAAAAGAAAAGTTATCTCCCAAACAAGATTTCTAGGGTTCAAAAGAAGCTAACGTTCTCATCCGGATAAGGTTGTGCAAAAGGAAATACAAATTCCTCTCAGTATGTGGAGGTAACTGAGCAAGTATTTCCCCAATCCCCATTGAAAAAACTCATCTTCATCCACACCCTTTTCTCTTCCTCATCTTCATCCACAGTCTTTGATTAATATAGGATCTTTTGATTTAAAAGAATAAAAGAGAGACGAAAGGAGATCAAGAGAAGTTTGATTTGGAAATCTTCATGGCTGACCCGTTGATAGCTTCTCCTTTGTCCACTGTTGACCTAATGATGGGTTATAAACGAGTTGACGCCAGCTCGGACAGAAAAAAAAAAATTGAAGTGAAATGTCAGTTTTACCCTGCCACGTAAGCAAAATTTGACAGGGTTGACAGTTTTGCCTTGATTTAAACTACCTATGAATTATCTATATCTAATATATTTTTTAAAAATTAATTAATAATTATATTTCATTTTCTTTATAATTATATATGTTTGAGAAGGGATTTCTAGAAAACACATTTTCTACTTTGATTTTCTATGTATACATATTGAAGTTTTTCTAAATAATAATAAAAAAATATATGTTACTTAAACCAGTAAAATTTTCAATTAAATAGAACCTTCTTCCATTTGGATCACTTCAATTTTTCTACCCATTGGTTTGGGTTTAGAATCTTTAGTGTAATTTTATTTATTATTATTTTTCTTTTTGATATTGTATGTGCATGGAAGTAATTATATATTTTATCAACAATTAACGAAGCATTCTCATTGAGAAAAAAAATAAAGCCAAAATAAGTGTGATGTAAATATATATATATATATATATATATAGAAATTTGGAAACCATGGTCTATCTATTTCATTTTAACAGTGAACAGCATGAGAAAAGAGAAGGATAATATTCTTTCTTTTGAATTATGCAATCTCTTATTCTGGAATTTGCTCACACTTATCCAATATTTTTTTTTATAGATATATATAAAGTGAGTAAGTCACATATATTAATTAAAAAAAAATAGAAGTACATACAACATAAAGACTATAACAGAAATCCACTAAATGTGAAAAGACTATAACACTACAAAAAAGTGATAATTTACCCACGGACAATTCTGTGGGTAATACTATAAAAATCCCTGGGTAAATCTGTTTACCCAGGGATTTAAGGCCCTAGCTAAATCACTCGTGGGTAAAATATTACCCACGAAACTTCTAATCCCTAGGTAAATTACCCACGTATCAATCTCTAGATACATAATTGATATTTCTAGCTAATTAATTAATGGATTTGATAAAACACCAGGAATTACCTACTGATTAATCCCTGGGGAATCTCTGGGTAAATGTCCCCACGAAACATCCCTGGGTAAGTACTAGATAAATATATCTTTAATAATAGAAAATCCCTGGGCAAACCCTGGGTAAATATCCTATTAATAACATATAATCCCTGGGTAACGCTTTTGTAAATTATATAAATTCCCTGTGTAATACCTAGGTAATTTTAATGTTAAAATTCCTATACATTCGATAACCAATTAATTGAACCTACATCCATTAAATCTCAAATTCAAATATAATTAAAAATAGCAATCTCTAATATTTTTATAAATTATACTATAAATAAAATATAGCAATGCATAGTATTTAGGATATCAACAATACTACTACATAAGAATGTAAACATCAACAACAATTAACAATACAAAAAAAATACCCAAAGTTAGACAAGCAAAATAAAGTAGCAATTAAAGCACAAATATTTATAAAAGTCTAGGATCTTCACCACCATCTCCATCTCCATCACTTGTGCCTTCACATTCCTCTGGTTGATTGTTACTTGCATTTTGTGTTCCATGTAGAGGAGGCATACCAATGTGATTACACAACATCTCAATTGTTCTTTTCAAATCAACTATCAAATTATCTTGAGCCTCTATCTTCTTCTTCATAGTTGCCAACTCATTTTGAAGCTCATCTTGATTTTGTGATTCAAAAGAGCTAGTACTTGATTTGCTTGCATTTGTATTACCACCACAATAATAAGATGCTTGAGATCCAAGCCCATACACCCTTCTCTTTGTTTCACCACCAACTGCCTCATAATAAAGTGCGACCTCATCTATTGGTTGAGAATTGTCATTTCTAGATCCAGAAATTGTTTGAGGTGCCTCTCTCAAGTTCAATACTTTATCCTATATGCATAATATAAAATATATAAATAAATAATTATAAATAAACTATGAAAAATGAAAAATCTTAATGATTTAAAAGAATTTAAAAACTTACATTGAGTGATTTAGACTTTTCATCAATAAAAAGTTTGTCCATCATGCTTCTTAGTATGGGTACCATGCAACTCATGTAGTAGGCATACGTGCCCATAATGAAGATGCCTATAACATTACACAAAATATATGCTTTAGCTATGATTATTTAGTTAACAATAAGAAAACATATGAAATTTTAGACATTAATAAAACAGGCAAACAAGGTTTGTCCATCCTTGCTTTTTAGTGGTAATGTAAAGCAAAAACCACTCATGGTGCAGTAATCAATTCATCCTAATGAAGATCCTTATAACATTCACAAGACATTTACATTTTGACAATACACATATAATCATTTAATAAAGCATATATAATTTGGGCAAATAAAAGAAATAAAATACTTTACTTTATGCTACAACAATCATGGCTACTTATAACAGCTAATTAATTTTATTATATTGCATTCATTCATTATCTAAATAAATTCTATTTATATACAAGTCTTTTACTTCATGTTCAACGTTCAATATCTTGACCCTCGATATAACAGCGGTCTTAATCTTCTTAGATTATTTACCCTTACAGATTTTTTCTGGTTTTATCAAATTCGGCGAGGGTTTATCCCAGAGGCTTTCCAATGTCTCCAAACATCATGTGGTTATATTTTGGTTTCTTTTAAGGCTATCTAAAAATCTTTGTATGCGTTGTGAAACTTGCAACCTATCACACTAACACACCTCCATTGAAGGGTCCCACACATATTGTACGCAAAACAATGACAACGATGTTCAATATTGAAAATGGAATGAAATAAATAAATTGAACTCAGAGCAAAAATACCCTAAACTCCTCAGAAACCCAAATCTTTTTGTAGCTTGTGAGAATTGAACCACTATGTGGCGACATTAGTGTCCACGCGGGTGTTTACCTTTGTTTATCACAATGAACATTTATGAGAGTTCTAACACTGGTATAATTTAAAACATGTAGTATATTCACTGTATAACACGCAATCATTAAAAAATCTTTAAATCTCCCCAGAACCACAACCACGATGTAAGTCTACCTCCATTAGTTGTTTGCATCAAATGGATCATTACTATCTTGAGATCATAAGTAGGAATTTGATATGAGTTGGGTCATTATTTGTATCTACAAAGTACATTTGGATCCATAGGAAGGACTTTCTGGTTTGTTGCTCATCATTAAGGCAATAATTTCAGTTCATTAACTTCTAACTTCATTTGTAGGATTAGTGTCCATCCCACAAAGGATTTTCTCCTCGATATGGCCCCAATCGGCTTCCTTTACCTCAGGTGACAGCGCCTACATGACTAAATTGCAACATATAGGATTATAAATCCTAATAACACAAACAAATTCAAATAAAGCATTGCAAGTGCTGTAGCATATCATAAAAAGAAAAACTTGAAAATGCTTCATAAGGAGTCAAGAAAGCAAATTATACTCGGTACAGTGCAAATAAGCACGACATAGACAAATACTACTACAAGGTTTTTAGCAAATTATACTCAATAGATACAAATAAAACTTTGACTTCGAGAAATGCTATGTCAGAGGATTTAGCAGAAAGCTGTATTCAGTGCATTAAAGAAACTAAATAACATATTCACCATATCAATAGACATGTTATGAGCTTCATCATCTTCATCATCTTCCATTTCTGTTTCATGCAAGTGAGTTCGGCCTTGACATCTTCGAGATCAACATCACTCGTGTCCATCAACTACATCAACAAAAGCACCATTTGAATCATTTTAAAGAATGTCATTTACATCATCAGTCATATTATCAATCGAATGCACTTCTACTTCACCATCATCTTGGAATGGCAAAATCGGACATAGGGATCTCAATAACTGATCTAGATTTCAATTCTACACACCAGCCACCAGTCAACCTTGTCACCTTCATACTTGGATAAGGTGCATAATATACTTGAAGTGCTTTGTTCCGCCAAAATGAAAAGGTTCATATTTGTTAAAGCCTTCTTATAGTTGACATCAACAAGATTGTGGTCCCTTATGAACTTTTTCTTCCCAACATTTGGAGATGGATCAAACCAGTCGCACTTGAAAGAGGACAACCTTTTTAATTGGAAGTCCTGGATATTCTAATTCGATAATTTCCTTTTAAAAATACCATAATAATCATGATGAGCTCACTGTCATTCAGAACACTGATAGCACAATCCACTGTTGTTGATGGTTGATTTTCCCACACTATAATCGCTTGTGTATGGCGTTTCATCGCAGTGACCAAAATGCGCGGGATAATTGATCCCGCATTTCTTCAAAGGCCCCAAAAGCAACATCCTTCATGAATTTGACCAAGCTGACAGTGTGCTACGGATCGTGTACCTATTAAATAAATATAAAATAATATCATAAAACA